>NC_058160.1:16267217-16308647 GCF_020080835.1 Cotesia glomerata
CTACACGCTTTGCGTTCTTACTTGTACATTTTTTCATTCGAGGAGGTTTTTTCTCAGTGCAACTGAGTTTTCCTCCTCTGGGGATAAATAAATCTTCATTTTATTCCCCTACAAATCGACACACAATTTATTTAATATCCTAATCCCAAATTAACTATAATTTTCAAAACAATTACGGAAACTATCCTAAGTGGATAGTTTTCGACAAAACATCCGCGCAGTGATACAGGTGTTTGGCGGCATCCGCGACCGAGGTTACGTAAACCTGGGACCTCCAGGAGGAGCGGCCTCTTGTAATCAGTCAGTCGTTTTAGTCTGTCCGAATCTATGTCGAGTCCAAGTTGTCTTGCATCGTGATTAATTGTCTCCTAAGACTCTCATTCTCGTTGCTGTCCCATTTCTCTCTCTTAGTTATGGAATCAAAAGTATTGCATCAAATGGATTATTGTACTGGATTAGATTTGCTTTCATAAATAGAATTAGTTTGTGAAAGAGACTCTCAGGGCCATTTCGGGCATTTCCCATGCTTTGGGGACGCCCAATAAACAATTAGTACCGTAATTCACGAGTATTCTTCATTCACTGCGCGACCCACCCTCTTATCAACATCTAAATATTTTTCAGTGAGACGCTGAGCTAGTCCGGAGGTCTGTTTACGTGACAGGTAAATAACCAGGTGTAGGCTCACACGTAACATACCCAAAGGTCAATTTCAAAAAAAGTTATAACTATTAAAAAATAAAAAAGCCATTTTTTTGAAAAATTCTTAACGTTTTTTGGGTTGGATAAAAAAATTTGAAAAAATTCTCAAAAATCTCTTTCAAAGGGTAGAAAAGAATGATAAAGTTTCAGCTAAATCTAAAGGGGTTGAGTTCAAAAGTGATCGATTTGGCATGGAATACCCCATATGGAAGTGTGATATTCATCACTGAATTACAAAAATTCAAATATAATAATATTGCTGAGCAAAAACTACCATTTGAGAAATTCATGATAAATTCTTCTGTAACATTTGATTTTTTTTTTTCTTATCATCCGTAAGTAGCATTGTTACAATTCAAGTATTGAGAAAAAATAAAAATAATGAAAAATCATTATGGGAATTTGATAATTACAAAATTATAAAAAAAAAAGTTCAGTTTCCTCTGGCAAAATCATTTGCTAAATTTATATAAATAATGGACTATAATTTTAAAGAAAAATAAATACCTTACTAATTGAAGATTTTGCATCAAATGTTACTTTTTGTACTGGATTTGAAGTGTTTTTATTTTCTCTAACAGCTGACGATTCTCCATTGTTCATTTTCTTAGCTCTTGTATCCGTGTTTTCTGCATCATTTGTGTTCATATTATCAAACAAATCCTGTTTATAGTAATTAAATAAATGATGAATTAAACATTTTACAGTATTATTTACGTAACTCACATCTAAAATAACCATAGGTTTTTAATTTTTTTAATTTTAAAAAGGCTACAATTACATATAAATTTATAGATTTACTTCATTTTCATAAGTAATATCTAAAATCGTTCGAAGAATAAAGATATTAAGTTTGAATGAAATCGACAAGAATTTATCTGCAAACAATATGATGTCTTTAAGATCTGGTAACCATGTTAAACTGTTTTTAAAGACGTGATATTGCTGACTGAATTATTGATAGTATTAAGATATTAAGCAAGATATTTCCGAAAATATATTCATTAAGAAAACATTTAGCATTTGAATTTTTATGAGATCTGCTAACAACAAAATGTTGATTATTGATAGGAATAATGTTATAAATAAACGTGTAAATAATTGGCAAATAGTTTCAAATACAATTTATTAATAAGAAGAAAATATTATACGTAGTAACAACTTAATGGTTCAAGAAACACTAACTACTTACAAGTAGACAGTAATACAATAATCTCTATTGGTATTTATGAGTAACATATTAAATTCAGATAACTATATGAATATATAAGTATGCATGTTTGCTATAGTGATTAAACTTTCAACACAAAAATTATTCAATATCGATAGATAAAGTTTAAGCTACTGCACGACTTTGACGACAAAAAAAATAATAAATAATATACGATTCGTTTATGAGAAAAAAAAAAAAAATTTTTGTTTTAAATTTTAGTTCGTTATTTTCTAAGTTTGATGAATGTTAAAAAATAAGAGTTTTTGGTTTCGAAAAATATATAAGGTGACTAGCTGACCCGGCCACGCGTTGCTGTGGCTAAAGTTTTTGTTATATTACATTATAGTAAACAATCTAAGAGGAACAATAAGAGAACATTAGTCACGGAGTCCAGTATGCTTTTTCACACAGATGGTATTTGTAAAAAAATATGGTGATCTCCTTATTTGACTTTCTACTACTATAACCCTTTAGTACAATGAAATTATTTACGAACAAAGACGAAAATGTTGATGTTGGTATACAAATTCACTGGATTGAGATTTGAAGGGGAAGTACGTTGAACACAATTAATTAAAATGTTCTTACACTTGATATTAAGCAGAAATCAATAGGTACAAAATAAAAATTTATCAGATTTATTATTTCCATTTAATTTTATCTATATATATATATAGGAGACTTTCTATAGATATAGATAGTCACTCATCACGATATCTCTGGAACCATAAGGCGTAGCGACTTGAAATTTGGTAGGAATATTCCTTTCGCCGAGTAGAGGTCAGCTAAGAACGGATTTTACGAAATTCCTCCCACAAGGGGGGTTGCGGGGGTGTTAACAATAGAAAATTCCCATTTTTAACCTATAGCTCCTATCGACTTCAAATTTGGTAGGAATATCCTATATGTGATGTAGAAATGATCTAAGAGCGGATTTTACGACAATCTACTCCCAATATGGATTGCGCGGGTGGACGTTAAAAATGAAAATTAAAAATTTCCGACTTCTAGCTCCTACAGACTCCTAATTTTGTATGAATTTTGTGTAAGTGATGTAAAAATAATTTATGAACGAATTTTACGATATCCCACTCCACAGAAGAGTGCGGGGGTGGGTCTTAACAATGAAAATTTTAAATTTCCGATCTGTAGCTCCTATAGACTCCAAATTTGGTAAGAATCTGTTCTATGGGATGTAGAAATGATTCAAGAGCGGATTTAATGACAGCCTACCCCCAATGTGGATTGCTTCAAATATGGCCAAATCACCGCCTTTGTTTACATATTTACAAATATACTTAATTGATTTAACAGAACTGCAAAGCTCAACATTGATATAAGCTTTGTAAGTTTTTGAAAGTAGTGGTGAGTATGGTACCACCCACTGATTATCAAACTCAACTTGATTTGGAAAGTTCGGCAGTCGCATTGTAAATGTGTGGCCACCATTCTCAGTACTTCTGCGGCGATACATTGGATAACCATCAATATCCGTGATCGTGTCATTCGTATGCGGCTTTGGGAAGTTTTTTTTACATTTTCCATTTTCCATGCACGGTGACGTCATGTTGAAAGCACCGCATGGCCCATGGATCATGTGTTTGATGACAATATCAAATAATTCTTGATCAATTAATAGGTCTGGAATTTCGGCTGAAATTATTTGATCGATTTCTTCAGGACGGATTCTATCTTTAAGCCAAACCAAAATGTGGGCATGAGGCAAACCTCGCTTTTGCCACTCTATCGTATACAGCCAACAACGTGTGATACCAAAAATTGAATATTTAACAATAAAATCAATTAAGGATTTCAATTTTTGTTTAAACACACGTGCAATTAAATCATGACGATGAATGGCTTGTTGTCCTGGCAATAGTAAAGTTTGTATCTCTTCCCAATTCGGATTACATGTGAATGTAATAAATAAATCCGGTCGGCCGTAATGACGTACGTAAGTCATCGCATCTTGTATGTATTCCTGCATGTTCCGTGGACTGCCGATGTAGCTTGAAGGTAAAATGAAAGCATTACCGATGTCATTGGGATTTAAATTTCCATCGATGTTTCCAGCAACAGCATCTCGTAAGTGAATATATTCTTCCGATCGTAGTTTTGCCTGGTTGAATCGAAGGAATCGCAAGCGTTCGTTTTCGACCTTAGCATACATATCAACAATGTATTGATGGAACAGCTGAAGATATCGAAGGATATAATTGTCTTGATGTTGTCTAACCATTATTCGGTGTGCGTAGTAGTTCATTGAGCTAACTTTATTATTTCTGTAATCACCTAAAAAAATAAAAAATAAAATGCAATACGAAATTAAAATCTATACGTACAGTAAGAAAGTAAATAGATAATTGTCAAATTTACCGGTATTTGGATCATACTGTTTGATATTAAGGTGATATTCATCTTGTCCTTGCCAAAATATCAATGGATATTGTAGTGCGTCATATGAACGGTGTAGATCCGAAATCGTACTGACAGTGTTGTCTCGCCGTGTAATTTTTATAGATCTTTTGTCAACTGGATCACCAACCATGATAACAGCAACCTCATCAACAGTTGGAGCGTTGAATCTACCAGCATGTTCACCTAATGGTACTTTGTCGGCTTTTATGACGATTTGATAATTGTCATTTTGCAGTCGTGGCGAAACTCTTTTGATCAATTGAATTAGTTGATTGTGATCTTCTAAAAAATTTTCCAATAATATCACAATTGCTCTTTCCTCTGCTTGTTCAATAAAATTATACAGGCACCGAGTCGTCACGCGCTCTTCACAATCGCCCATAAAATAAATTTGAAGAAATTTCGGATTGTTATCAGGCATTGGCATCAATGATCCGATTTTATGGTACACCTGGCCTTGAATTTTGAATGTAGTTTCAAAATTACGTCCATCGGATGCACGATCGCAAATTTTAGTTGCCCCAAATGACGTCATTTGGAAGCAAGAATTAAATTTGCGTATCTTACGCAAAAATAATTTGGAATCATCTGAATTGCCAGTAAGAAGGGATAATAAAGGCTCCGGCGGAGCGGGTACAGGTAACAGCACAACTTTTCCTGATGCGCAGCACATGCCGGCTGCTTCATTCCAAAATTTCAATGCCTGACAATATTGACATACTTTATCCATTCCACCGATAGCAATTTTTGAATGCGCTGAGTAGTTAATATCTGGTGCATATTCAAAGGCAAGCCGAACGAATGATGCACGTGTTAATGAGCGGCTGATCCGTTGCCTTTGTCGATCTAGTACTCGTACTGTAGCTATGTTTCGTTCTCGTGCCGCTCTTGTTCTCGTAATATTCTGTTGCAGACGTTTGTCACGCTGTTCTTGAGATTCTTGTGCACGACTTTCTGCAGTTCTGATTCTTTGAGCTGCATTTCTTGTTTCGATTTGTTCTGGTAATTGCTGAGCTCTTGCAACACGTTTGCGTCGTGACCCTTTGCCGCTCGCGTTGTTGAGGTTAGATTTTTTCGGTGGCATTTGACTGAAAATAATAATTTAATCGTTTAAATATTAGAAAGAGGAACTGAAAAACATGTTATCATAGCACATTGAAATAATAAGTGCAAAATAATTTTCAATGGAGGTTAAATAAAAATAATATAAAAATTTTTGTACAATTATTGAAAAAGTATGGGGAGCTTTGTGCCATTTTCTCATTGATATATTAATTAACTTTTATAAAACTATGTGATATTACTTACATGTATAAATTGAAATTATTGTTCCTGTGCTCCTACTGTGGCTATGTCTCGTTCTCCTGCTGCTCTTGTTCTTATGATATTCTCTTGAAGACGTTCGTTACACTGTTCTTGAGATTCTTGTGCATGACCTTCTGCTGTCCTGATTCTTTGAGCTGGATTTCTTGATTCAATTTGTTCTGCCAACTGATGGGCTCGTTTAATACGTTTGCGTCAAGCCTCTCTGGTGCTCGCGTTGTTGAGTTTAGATTTTTTCCGTGGCATTTGACTGAAAATAATAAATTAATCGTTTAAATATGAGAAAAAAAAAATTGAAAATCATTCTAATTAACTTTTATAATTATGTGATAATACTGACATGTACATATTTAAATTATAGAGTTTAAATAATAATTTTAATAAGAATTGAAATACTAATTTAATCGTTTAAATATAAGAAAAAAAATCTGAAAAACTTGTTATCATAGCACATTGAAATAATAAGTGCTAAATATTTTTTAATAGAGGTTAAATAAAAACAATAAAAAAAAATATTTGTACAACTATTGAAAAAGTGTAGGAAATTGTGTATCATTTTTGCATTGACATTTTAATTAAATTTTATAATTATGTGATAATACTTACATACATATATTCAAATTAAATTATAAAGTTTTGATCAATGAAGCACAAATAAGTAAAAAACAGGATTAATTTTACTGTATTATCTTCATTATAATATGAATGCAATTTACACTTCAGTCTAAGTAACACGTGGCCGGCTATGCTAACACCAAAAATTTAAAAAGTGGAAATAATTGAATTATACGGTATTTCGTTCACTACTAAATAAATTTAATTAATTTTATAGCGTCAACAATACGTGGTAATTATGCTGTTAAAATGTAGCTTATATGACACGTTCGTAGATTTACCATAGCAGCGCCATCTATTGGTTACTTACTCAACCCAGTCGAAAGGTATCGACATCTGTTAGAATCATTTGGAGTTAACAGATAATTGTGACTGTCAAATAATAACAGACAAATAATTAGCAATAAATTAAAATTGCGACTATAATTTGAGATTTAAACTATCCTATCTCTCAAGTTGGATCGAATTGCACATGGTGTGCAAATTTTATTATAATCGGTTAAGTGGTTTAGGAGTCCATTGAGGACAAACATTGTGACACGAGATTTATATATATTAAGATAAATCATTAAATTTAAATAGTTTTAAAAATATGGAATTAATAGAGAATATATTCTCTTTGACATTCAAGACAATTTGACAGTTGCATAAACAACATTCAAATTTTTTCCAAATAATTATTCTCTAAATTTATATTAATGCTATAATATATTAAAAATTAATTATTACCTCGTCTGATTCGGGTATTACGTCAAACTTCTTTTGATTATCTGCTTCTGGTAATTCTGCTTTGTCGTGATTATCCAAGTCTCGATTTTCTTCGTCAAATTCAATGTCTTTAGGGGAGCTTTCCCTAATATGTGTTGCTGATTTATGAGCTCTTAAAATGTCATCAACTTTTTTTTTCTTTAATGTAAGTTGACCTTGTTTTTTATTTTAAAAAAGTAAAAGAAAATTATATTCAATTAAAAATTCTTCGATATTGAACAAAGGTGCTTTAAGTAATTTCTTATACTTACTTTTCTGTTTCTCTTAGTCTTTGTTAAGTCTGTTTCTTCCTCGCTTGAAGAAGATGATTCAAGTGATGATAGATTTTTAATTTAAGGGATTCTTACACGTAACTCAGGATCTTCTAATTTTTCTACTGAATCTATAATTTATTATACTTTAGTTAAAAAATGTTTACACATAGATATTAAATTATATTTTTTTAACTACAAACAAATACAGCAAAGTGTTTTTAGCAATATAACGATTTCTGTATTTTCCAGGCATTCGCTTCAAAAATATTTTGTCGGTTATACTCATCTAACGTATTTCATTTCCAGTTAATAATTATCATTTAATATATTGCTATGAATTAATCTTTCATTTCATGGTAAAATACAATATTTAATTCATTGACATTTAATAAATTTTTGAATGAATTTTTTATACAACTCGCATCTATTTTTATTGTCAACGATTGCATAATTCAAATTCAAATTCATTAGTGCATAAATTAATTATTTCAGTTAAATAATTTTCTTAGCACAAGACAAAAAATCATAGACATTAATATATTATTTCCTCAGAAATTAAAACACCAGAAGAATTCATCAATAACTGAAAATTTCACAAATAAATTTAACAATAAGGTGTTGTTTAAAAATAGATTAGTCTGGATGTACTGTGTCATGTAACCTCAAAAAATGAATAAAAACAATTTTTAATTAAACTTTTTTAGAAAATTTTCAATATGCTAATTGAATGTTTCAATGTTAATTAGCATCATCAATAAAAATAAAATACACTATAAAGTTAAAGCATGTAAAGATTGCAACTTTTTTACAAAAATTCAACGATTTTTAGATATTTACCATTTCTACAATTACATAATCAAAATTTTTTCTACATTTGTACGTATTTTATCTTTTCAAACATTAATTAAATCAATAAAATAGTATGAATCTAATTTCAGTACTTACCGGACACGTGAAGAATAACACACTTATACTTGGTTTCACCGTCATTATAGCGAAAGATTTTGTTTTTTGTAGTTGTATCATATTCTTCGAATTTAGAAATTTATACGGTTTCTAAAATTAATCTGCTTTTTGAATCGGGTGGTAACATTACTAATGCATACCTCATATTGAATATCTATTAATATTACCTTATTAAATAATTAAATTATCCATACACAGAAATAAGATGCGTTTTTTACAGTAGACTATCGTACACTGAGCTAACAAGTGACAACTAGCGCCTGGCGTTGCCCTACGTGACACTCAGTTCCATATCCCTACTACTTACCTTACACAAAATGTGTCGCTAGACCCCGTTGATAAGCTGCAACGAAAAAAATTTGAAATATTACTCGAAATTTCATTTCAAACTTTCTAACAATAGTCAAGTATTAAGCTATTGAATATATAATTGAGAGATAATAGTTACGAAAACCAATTAATAAAACGATTGTTTTTAGAATTTTATGAACATTTTCAAATAAATTCGCACAAAATAAACTGTAGCTTGGATTACATCTTGTATAGTTTAATTTACCATACGTGTAATATCTCTTTTAAAAGTTTTGAGAACTTTTATATATAACGTACGTACGAGTTTGTACGTGTGGCTAATTGAACGACATGTGCTGTCGTCTTCCTATTATTTTTCTTCCATTTTCGAAAAGCCACTAAAGTTCAACCAGAAATTACAATCCAAATTTTTTTATAATTTATTTTTATCTTACTAAAATCTGAACGCCTGAAAAAGTTATAAAGAATTTTCACAAAAAACTCTTTTGTATATTTACAACCGTTATCTAGTTTAGTTATACTTCCCCCGGAGAAACGAGAGGATAGTCTCCAACTCCCTTCTCCCGCGGTGCTGCCACCCAAGTCCCCGAAGTCGAGGTATCTAGCCGACTTCCTCGACCTCCTAATCGTCGTCCCCAAGGATCGAGAGGATAGCCTCCAGCTCGATCCCTCATACTCGACTATGATCACCTGCCGCACCCTGACAGAAGGTCGGAGTACGGGGAGTCCGTAATACCCTTAAGAGATGAGCTCCACTTACCTTGGTACAGTCGTACTCTGGGTAACTTGAGTTCCTTAGAGTTTTTCCCTTCTGGATAGCCTCCACAGGGGAAATCGTCTCAGTGGTACTGGATTGACTTTTCCGCGATAAATTTGGGACTTTGTCATTTTTCCAAAAAGTCACTTGCAACGAAACGGAAGGATCGTTTTAGACACCTATCGCCAGGTTTGGAAGCTCGAAAAACGTCAATTAATTCTAAGTTTTTATTTTCGATAATTGATTTTGCACAAAATTATTTCCCTCACTAATTTTTGCCCGGGACTTAGAATAATTTTGGCGTTCTTACAGCCATCCTACGGCGCACTTAAATAATTTACACGCCGTTCTCCAGGCCAATTCTTACGATTTTGGACTCTCCAAAATTCGAGCCTATCCTGAAGGACATTTAGCGCATATCAAAATTAAACATAAATAATAAATACTTAACAATAATTGTAATAAACAATCCTCGTTATGCCCAAAAAACGATATGCGCGGGGCAAAATAATTTTCCTTCGTCGGATTTTATCGGCAAAATTCCAAATTCCATATAGGTTTATACCTATATATGGTCTTTAGTTAACCATTTAAAAAAAAACAATGACAACAGATATAAATAAACAATAAATTTCGGCTCTTTAATGCCCTTCTGCGCCGGCTCAGCCGGCATAACATACTCAATTCGCCGGGTGCGTCACACGAATAACAAAAATAATAAAACACACCTTAATCAAAGTTAACTAAATAAACAAATTAAATAATACATATAATACAAAAATAAATCTTGAGATAGTGTTGGGTTCCTGGGGTCGCCATGACGATATCTATGTTGCAGAGTATAACTGACAAAATATTTTTAAAGCGAATGCCTGGAAAATACAGGAATCGTTATATTGCTAAAAACACTATGCTGTATTTGTTTGTAGAGTTAAAAAAATATAATTTAATATCTATGTGTGCAACATTTTTTAACTAAAGTATAATAAATTATAGATTCAGTAGAAGAATTAGAAGATCCTGAGTTACGTGTAAGAATCCCTGAAATTAAAAATCTATCATCACTTGAATCATCTTCTTCAAGCGAGGAAGAAACAGATTTAACAAAGACTAAGAGAAACAGAAAAGTAAGTATAAGAAATTACTTTAAGCACCTTTGTTCAATATCGAAGAATTTTTAATTGAATATAATTTTTTTTTACTTTTTTAAAATAAAAAACAAGGTCAACTTACATTAAAGAAAAAAAAAGTTGATGATATTTTAAGAGCTAATAAATCAGCAACACATATTAGGGAAAGCTCCCCTAAAGACATTGAATTTGACGAAGAAAATCGAGACTTGGATAATCACGACAAAGCAGAAGTACCAGAAGCAGATAATCAAAAGAAGTTTGACGTAATACCCGAATCAGACGAGGTAATAATTAATTTTTAATATATTATAGCATTAATATAAATTTAAAGAATAATTATTTGAAAAAAATTTGAATGTTGTTTATGCAACTGTCAAATTGTCTTGAATGTCAAAGAGAATATATTCTCTATCATTTCCATATTTTTAAAACTATTTAAATTTAATGATTTATCACCTTAAATATTTTTCGAAACCAAAAACTCTTAACTTTTAACATTCATCAAACTTAGAAAATAACAAACTAAAATTTAAAACAAAAATTTTTTTTTTTTTCTCATAAACGAATCGTATATTATTTATTATTTTTTTTGTCGTCAAAGTCGTGCAGTAGCTTAAACTTTATCTATCGATATTAAATAATTTTTGTGTTGAAAGTTTAATCACTATAGCAAACATGCATACTTATATATTTATATAGTTATCTGAATTTAATATGTTACTCATAAATACCAATAGGGATTATTGTATTACTGTCTACTTGTAAGTAGTTAGTGTTTCTTGAACCATTAAGTTGTTACTACGTATAATATTTTCTTCTTATTAATAAATTGTATTTGAAACTATTTGCCAATTATTTACACGTTTATTTATAACATTATTCCTATCAATAATCAACATTTTGTTGTTAGCAGATCTCATAAAAATTCAAATGCTAAATGTTTTCTTAATGAATATATTTTCGGAAATATCTTGCTTAATATCTTAATACTATCAATAATTCAGTCAGCAATATCACGTCTTTAAAAACAGTTTAACATGGTTACCAGATCTTAAAGACATCATATTGTTTGCAGATAAATTCTTGTCGATTTCATTCAAACTTAATATCTTTATTCTTCGAACGATTTTAGATATTACTTATGAAAATGAAGTAAATCTATAAATTTATATGTAATTGTAGCCTTTTTAAAATTAAAAAAATTAAAAACCTATGGTTATTTTAGATGTGAGTTACGTAAATAATACTGTAAAATGTTTAATTCATCATTTATTTAATTACTATAAACAGGATTTGTTTGATAATATGAACACAAATGATGCAGAAAACACGGATACAAGAGCTAAGAAAATGAACAATGGAGAATCGTCAGCTGTTAGAGAAAATAAAAACACTTCAAATCCAGTACAAAAAGTAACATTTGATGCAAAATCTTCAATTAGTAAGGTATTTATTTTTCTTTAAAATTATAGTCCATTATTTATATAAATTTAGCAAATGATTTTGCCAGAGGAAACTGAACTTTTTTTTTTATAATTTTGTAATTATCAAATTCCCATAATGATTTTTCATTATTTTTATTTTTTCTCAATACTTGAATTGTAACAATGCTACCTACGGATGATAAGAAAAAAAAAATCAAATGTTACAGAAGAATTTATCATGAATTTCTCAAATGGTAGTTTTTGCTCAGCAATATTATTATATTTGAATTTTTGTAATTCAGTGATGAATATCACACTTCCATATGGGGTATTCCATGCCAAATCGATCACTTTTGAACTCAACCCCTTTAGATTTAGCTGAAACTTTATCATTCTTTTCTACCCTTTGAAAGAGATTTTTGAGAATTTTTTCAAATTTTTTTATCCAACCCAAAAAACGTTAAGAATTTTTCAAAAAAATGGCTTTTTTATTTTTTAATAGTTATAACTTTTTTTGAAATTGACCTTTGGGTACCTTTTTGTTTTTAAATTTTGATTTTTGAAAGAACTTTTCGAAAAAATTGAGTATAATCAATTCTTTAAAATAGTCGTTTTTTTTTTTTTTTTTTTAACAAAATCGTTATTTTTTCAAAGTTGGTCACTTTTTTTTAAATTTTTTTCCTCAAAAAAAACTTCAATCAATTTGACAACTATTCCCGCATATCTCGGGTAGAGCAAATTTTTTTTTATTTAATTGAAAAAAAATCATTTTTTTATTTTAGAAAATTTCACAATTTTTTTTTCAATTAAATAAAAAAAATATTTAAAAAAATCGGCCCTGCCCGGGATGAGCGGGAATAGTTGTCAAATTGATTGAAGTTTTTTTTGAGAAAAAAAAAAAAAAAAAAAAAGTGACCAACTTTGAAAAAATAACGATTTTACTAAAAAAAAACCGATTATTTTACAGAATTAATCATATTTATTTTTTTTTGTTTATTTTTCCGAAAAGCTCATTCAAAATCAAAAATTAAAAAAAAAAAGGTACTCAAGTCGAATGAAAAAATTCTCAAAAATTTCTTTCAATGGGTAGAAAAGAATAGAAAAGTTTTAGCTAAATCTAAAGGGGTCGGGTTCAAAAGTAGTCGATTTGGCACGGAATACCTCATATATATAAATCCCATAGTGTATGACAGTTTAGAACATGAAATTTGTAATCAATGACGTATATTCAATAACTTGACCAAGAGAGTTTAATTTCTTAGTTAAAGATAAACTAGTTTGGAAAATCCAAAAGTACACAACGACTCATAAAGTTCATTTCATTGTTAAGAGATAACAATAGGTGCGAAAAATAACTAAAAAAATTCGGGTCATCTCTAAGCACTCTTTAATGCTTTGCACTAAGAGTCGTGCAAAGAATTATTATAAATAAAAGAAAAAAAAATATATATATTTATTATAAAAATTATTATTTTTGTATTTCAAAATACTACATTTGTGAATATAAATGGAAATAGAATTATTTAAAAAGATGATATTAATGTAGGTTATGACAAATAAGTAATCACTAATATTACTAATGAGTTTCTACATTAATTAGAAAAGAGTTTTTTTTTTTTTTTTTTTATTTAAAAATTACACCAAAGTAATTTACCATAATAAATTTATTTATTATCATTAAAATCTAAAATGAGGACCCGTTCAAATATATTAGATGAATATTACTCATATTCATTTTTTATATGAGAATAGTCATAGCTAACGATAACTTTGATAAATATTTAATGTTGACGAATTATTCTAAATAATAAATTATCATCTTTCCTAAAAATAAACATACAAATTCATAACTAAACTGGATGATATTAATTTTTCGAGTATTAGTAATCCACAATAATTTATATAAGTTTTTAAATAAAAATTTAAAATCACAGAAAATTCAGTTAATGAGGTGTACTTTTCTCAAAAATACAGAGTGTGTGTACCGTAGCGATCCCGCGGAGTATTCTTTACAGTAATAAAACGAATTTGTAACCAATAACGAAAAATTTTTGTGATGTTATATCTTATCAATAATTAACTTCTCTTTAAGAATTTTTTTCTAATTCTAACTGGTGCTTATAAATAATTAGAGAAATCTGAAAATTCGATGTAAGTTGAACCTAAAATCATTCGTTAACTTGAAAAAGTTTATATGTATCTAAAATTTAATTTTATTATTGCGCATCCATTTATTTGAAAGGAAACAATTAAAAAAGCGTTAGACACTAGAGGCTAGCTCTGAAACTTTTCGCTACTATTGAGTTTTACGGATCTGTAAATCGATAGAGTGAAAAATAATCAACTTCTTTCAACCGAATAAAGAATTTCAATTGCTTTAAAGCTTATTTAGATAAATAATTTTTGAATATTTTTTTTTTATTTTTAAAATGCAATATCTTTTTAACGCATCGTTGGATTTTAATCTGATTTGCGGCAATCCATGCGGTTTTTCATGTATGAAGAAACAATTTATTACTACATAATTTGCACATTTTTATGTAAATAAATTTTTTAGAAATAATTATCTTGGAAATTACAGAGAACTGTTAAAAATAAATTGGCAAAATTGACCAAAAGTTATTATCGTTAGAAAATTTCCTAAAATTATTCGAGAAATATGTACCAAACTTTTGAGCTCGATGTTTATACAAAAATTATTTCTTTGAGTTCGGAATAGCTTAGAGAGTCGATCGTTTCACTAACTTTTTTACAGTTAATAAATGTATTCAGTTGATAATTTATTATTTAATTACTTTTAGGAAAATGTATCCGATAATGAGACCACGAATGATGAAGAAGATGTTATCGGAGATTTCCATAGTGATCGTAAGTTTATAGGGGCCGAGAAGACAAACAATCGAAAATCGTCACGTGCCGAAATGATTAAAAAACTGCCAAATTCAGTTAATTCAACAAAATTTAATGTTAAACCCGGAACCAGTAAGGTATTTATTTTTCTTAATCTTGACAATTTATATGATTACTAAATCTTAAATAAAAAAATTTCTTGTTAATTTTCAATTGAAAGATTTAAATTTCAACATAAAATTTTTCCAATTTCGATTGCATTTAAGTTTATTTTTGTAAAGACAATAACAAAATAAATTAATACTGCTCACCTTCGTTTTTATCCTAGAATTTTATATAAACAATAATCGTGTTTAGCCGAACTGAGTACTGAGTGAACTTAGTAAGAATGTGTATAGTCTAAGCATTTTTTGTTTTAGTTATTTTTAATGAGTTTACTCAGTACTTAGCTTGACTGAATAGTCCCAATAATTCTATCGAGTTTCATAAAAAGAGGCAACACTCGTTAATTATCTCAGGTATACCCACTTAATGATAAACCGTGTCAAATTACACTCAATTAATTAAACATAAATATAATTGATGAACTAAAACTATTATTTAATAATTAACGACTATTTAGGTATAATAAAGTGAAATTATAGTCATTTTGCTATAAAATAGGTTTAGTTTATTTTTTTCAAAATAAATCATTAAAATAAAAAACAAAAAGTCAAACTACGTAAGTTGAAATTAGTAAAATTCATTCAGGCATTTTCAATAATATGTCAAGTTTTTTTGCTGTTAAATAAATCATTTTTTTCTTAAAAAAGAAAGTTCCTTTCTGTTTATTAATTTTTTTTTATTTATTTAACAATTTTTAATGTGTTTTGACTTAATTTATGTATTTTATGTTTAGAGTGGTAATATAGACGTACCAGAGAATGGCCAAGAAAAAATTCAAATAACGTCGGATAAACATGTTCAATTAGACAATCATCTAGCACAATTACATCAGCAACGAAAATTTGAAGAAAAGAGATTAAAAGAAGAAGAACAGGCAATATTGGAACGTCAAGAATTAGAACGACAGCGTCACCGTATGTGAGTACAACAACAACGTCGCTTACTGGAGACTCAACAACAACAACGACGCAACCGAAATGATAATGATATTTATCTACAAAATGATCAGTTCCTGTTAGATGATGACTTTTATATTTCTAGTGCAGCTTATCGTGATGCAAACACGGCTGATACTCCATCACGATTCATAATAAGAATGGCACATGCTATTTGGCCGACTGCAGAACTGGCTCAAAGAGTCATCAGGAAGCAAAGCTACACTGGTGATAGAAAATCTCTCACACCTAGAAAAGTAGAGTTGCTATCATACCGTTTCGAGGAGTTTTTGATAGATAGGAATTATTCCGAAGAAAGAACAGGATTTGAATTAGCTAAAATGAATAAATATTCGGGTGAGTCCATTACGTCAGCAAAGAAGAAATTAGGGTTTTCAAAAGGGAAACAATTAAATTAAACAAGGAGAGTAAGCTTTTCATTAAAAATTAAAATTTTATAATTATTCTTTTAAAATACCTTTTGAGCTAAGGTTTTTTTAAAATCTACTTTTTTTTTAAATGGAGATATAATTTAGAATTAATATCGGTTGACTGTTAAGAAAATAAAAAAAAATGAATAACTTTTTTATAATCAACTTTGTTCTATTACTAAATATGCTTACTTTTTATAAATTTGGTTTATTGATAACTTTCTGCTTTTGTATAAGTAATATAAGATTTTTTCTAGATTATTTGTATTTAGATAACTCATATGTGATATCTATGTTTGAGTATATGTAATAACCAAAAAATAGTATAACTTTAAGGAAAAATATTAACCGGCTTCAGCTGAGGTGTAATTTTTGCATTTAAGAAGAAAGAAAAGAACGTTAAATTTATAAAGTTTTGTATGTTTAAAAGTTGTTACAACGGCTAATTAAAAACACTTAATTGTTTATTATTAAGTTAATAATTTAAGAAATGTTTAAGAATATCGTGAAATCATTTTAAGAACTACTTAGTGTTTATCTTCTTTTTGTATTGTCATTTATTTAACTTATTTCTGTTTAGAAATGTTTTGTATTAATTTAGTGAAGTTTATTACTATCAAGCAATATTCTGTCAAAAATATAAATGTTTTAATGTTATGAATTAATTTTTAATTACTCAATAATTGAGTTCGATATTAAATTAAAAATATTAATATCATATAAGAAAAAAAATTTGGTGTTATAAATTAATTATTCCAAACTAAAATATATATAAATTTAAGACTAAATATAATTCAATTTTAATGCTCATGCTCACATTACATTAATATAAATATTTATAATGTTACTTACCGTAATACTTCTAATTACTTAATCAAATTAGTCTCTTACATAGAGAAATATAATTTTTCCAAAGCAATAATTCACAACAAATGCACTAATAGTCAGCTATAAATTTCAAGAACTATATACCAAACCCTGAATTACTCTTTCTGCAGCTGCTTGAACTGTATGTAAAATATTTTAATAAGTCAGAAAAACTCTTCCAGTAGCCGCTCCAAATTTGCTTCATAAAATCTTAATAAGTCAGAAAAACTCTTCCAGTAGCCGCTCCAAATTTTCTTCATAAAATTTTAATAAGTCAAAAAAACTCTGAATAATTCTTTTAGTAGTCGCTGAAATTTACGGCAGAAAGATTTATTAACACTGAATAACTCTTCTGAAAGAGTCCGAAGTTTTGGAATTACTCCGAATTTTTATATCAAATTCTGAGTTTTTCCGACTTTGTAAGACTTTTTTCGACTTTTTAAATAAAAATAAACATTCATAAACTGTTACTTTCACTTTGTAAGTTATTTACCTACTTTTATCCGAGAAATTTTTCCACAATGGTTATAAGAGATTTTATTAAAATTCACCCTAGCGGATCCATTTACACCGTGTGCTACGTTGTAAACTCGGTGTAATAATATTACACTCAGTTTACACCAAAAAAAAGATCAATTAACACCGTGTATTTGTGAAAAATTTACCAGCTATTGACAC
This sequence comes from Cotesia glomerata, assembly GCF_020080835.1. Classification (NCBI taxonomy): domain Eukaryota; kingdom Metazoa; phylum Arthropoda; class Insecta; order Hymenoptera; family Braconidae; genus Cotesia; species Cotesia glomerata. The sequence continues at coordinate 16,285,029 of NC_058160.1, forward strand.
TTACATTACACTAAAAATTTAACTCCTTATTTACTTCATATGTACACCGACTTTCCCTGGAATGATGTTGAATGTATTCACGGAGACTACCTTGTGTGTACTCGTTATGAATACTCTGTACATCTATAGTAAATGCACGGTTTATTCACATTGTAAGCATAACACAATATTTACGGTAAAAAATAATTTAAAAATAGTTATTTAGTCAAAACTTTAATGAGATGAATAGTAATGTAGGTCTCAAGAAATATTTTGAATACTGATCTTACACCTGTGGGTATATCGCCTTTACGCCGCATGTTACTATCGTATTTACACTATGTGTCTACAGTAACTTAAATGATTTCATGGAATTCTATTAAAAATTGTACATTTTCAATTACCTACAAAATTTAATGAATATCACTAATTTCAATTAATTTTCATTGTTTAAAGAAAACCTTACAAATTTTTCTTGAAACAGGTGCACGGAATCATTTCTATGTCAGATTAGCTAGAAATTAATTTTTAGGAGTTTATAATTTAGCCAAAAATGGTGAAAGTGATCACTTTTTATATCATCTGTTTTTGAGAAAATTTTTAAGATAACGATAGATATAGGTTCGATTGAATATGATGTTTTTTTTTCTACCTAAATCGAAAGAACCCGAAGTAAAAAGTAGTCAATTTGGCGTTAAAAACTTCCTATGTTAGATAGATATTACTTTTATTTTCACTTCGAGAATATTTGAATGCTTACATAGTTTTTAGGAAACAAAATATGTAAGTTGTAGAAGAATTTTCGATTATTCCAGTTATAAACTGTAAAGATCTCGAGGAATTAAAAAAAAATAAAACGTCTAAGATAAATTAGAAAATTAACTTTGAAATTGATTCATTTGGCCAGAATAACTTATATTTTTTTGTGTTTGATAGTGAATGATCCGATCATGGAAATTTCTTAATGTTAGTAGTTCAAATGAGTAGTCATATTACGTTGAGTTTAAAGTTTTTGGAGAAATTTCTGTATATATAGACCGATTGATTACGATAGAAAAATATATTAATGTGTTAGTAACAGAACGTTTATTATTTTAATAAAATTCAATACAGTTCTTTAGCTTCATGAAAAGATAACTTACTATTAGCATTATATTTTTGATGTTTTTTTAGTGTTCCAACATACAAAACAACTATAATAGATAGATACAAAAGGTATAAACATTAAAATTTATTCATAAAACAGTACAAGATAAAAAAAAATAACTTATTTTTCATTTAAAATGACATTTTTTTAAGTATTTTGATTTTTTTCATAATCAATAATAGTTTCGTTATAAAGCTTATCGTTCTTAATAAATGCATGAATAATCCTGTCTATATCTTTATTTTTATTTCTCTATCTTGCAAAAATACAAAAATTAAAAAAAATAAAATTTTCCAGTCACTTTAATATATAATAAACTATTTGAGAACATTAATGACAATATAAAATATTTAAGAAGATTTTTAAGAACTTGGATTCGTATTTTAGACGAACTAAAAGCACTCAATAATAATGGAAGTAAACTATACTGCCGTGCTTAGGAAGAAGGTAGTAACTTCACTTACTGCTTGTCTATCTAACCAATGTTAATTTAACATTAGATATATGGAAAAACAGTAAGTGAAATTACTGCCTTCTTCCTAAGCATGGCAGTATAGAATATTAAAGTTTTCAAATGAGATTATATTTTTAGGGATAGATATATCTAATTTTTTTAACTACGTGGTTAAACAGTTTTCTGGACTTGTTTATTACTTTTAGAAGTCTTCCGTTGTCTCTTTCGACCGCTTACATTGTTACCTCCTTCTGTTGGGGGTAACTTTTGTTGTTCTCGCCACTGCTTTGCTTTTTCATTCCTGGCTTTTTTTTTGTTCCTCTGTCAGTAGTGGCCTTCTATCATTTTTTAACACTGCATCAATCCAGGATCTTATATTTTCAATACAATTATCTGGATCTTTTTTGTCAAAGTTACGTCCTTTTTGGAGAAGCTTACAGATTTCTGTAAATAAAAGATTGAGTTAATTTTATTCTATAATGAGTTTAAATGCAATTTTTTATGTTTTTGAGGAGTGCTAACTAGTAGCAAATGAATGTGAATAAATATTTATTATTGAATATTCAATAATGATACGATACAAATTTATATGTAAAAATATTTTTAATCACGTTAATCTAAAGCCTAGAATTAAATATTACGAAAAAAAATATTTTACAACGTTATCAATCTTTCAACAACAGTCATTTCTTACAGTTAATTTTTCTGCGAATTAAAAATTATTATTGACTGCATTATTGTCATTATTATTATTATTATTTTAATTTGATCGTTATGAATTCAAGTATTTCAAACTTCGATATTTCTTTCTCTAGTTAGACAAAAAGATTTAAGAAAAATTTCTCAATGCGAAGTGCATATTTATATTGTAATAAAAATCAAACCTCTAAATTTTTTCAATCAATTTCAATCACTTTAAATGTTTTTTTTTTTAATCATGGTTAAGTACATTTTCACGATTTCTCATAGGTATCATTCACTTAATAATAAATTTCTTTTAATAAAAGTTTAAGTCAATTGGCTGTGTTCAAGTTTACTAAGTTCTTGGTAGATCTCAGCATATCTTGTAGCAACAACTTAAAGTAACTTTATTATTTTTTTAAAAAATCTATAATAAAACAATGCAAAGTATATTCATTTAAGTGTGTCTAAAATTAATTTTTTGGTTGATAAAGTCAGCCCTGCTCAGAACTTAGTAAGCCTGAACGCAGCCAATTAAAACAAAAAAAAAAGCAATAAAGAAATTTTTTTTTATGAAAAATTTGCTCTTATTGAATCATTAACTTCAAAATATAATTGATTATTTATCAAATATGAATTGACTTAATTTTTTAAGTCAGTGTCATCATAATAAATGAAAAATTTAATAATTATTAATTGTGGATAGTTTGTCTTTGAAATTTGCATCAACACTACTTACTTTTGATCATTTCAATTTCATTTTGTTGAATTGTAATGCTGTTAGCAGGCTTTCCCGCTCTATCTGACAAAACCAATCTTTTTCGGGTTTCAAGTGGCCAAAATGCTCTCAAAACATTGTTTACACACTGTCTTATGGTTTTTACATCTTTAGCTTTGTAAAGCTGTTTAGCATCAAGATCTACTCCAAAAATTTTTATCTGTAAAATTACAATGAAACATTTTAGAGTGATTAATTTATATATTACTGATTAAATAAATATTTGAAATTCGGTAAACACATGACAGACTATTATCTTAGTTAAACTCTATCATCTTAGTTTACACTACAGTACATTGATTCAATTTTAGCTATTATAAATAAACAATAAATTTCGGCTCTTTAATGCCCTCCTGCGCCGGCTCAGCCGGCATAACATACCCAAGTCGCCGGGTGCGTCACACGAATAAAAAAAATAATAAAACACACCTTAAATAAAGTTAACTAAATAAACAAATTAAATAAACATATAATACAAAAATGAATCTTGAGACAGTGTTGGGTTCCTGGGGTCGCCATGACGATATCTATGTTGCACCCCTCTTTCCTGGCAAAGAAAAGAGGTGAGGTTACTTGCCTCTTTTCGTCAATTCTTCTACAAGATCGTGGGCCGTTTTACCCAGTGGTTTAATCCGGGGTTCCGTACGGTTTCGGTACTGCGTCACCTTGAAAAGACGCAGTGCGGTATCGTAAGCCGTGAAAGTGGCCCTCCTGGTGCCTTGTCTGCGCCGAATACTGTTGAGCGGCGTCAGCGCGGCGAGCACCCGTTCCAGTGCGGTCTGGGGGTGTTTTTGAGGCGCAAACAGGTCGCCGGAGACTGCCTCGAACTGCTCCGGGTACTCCGTCAGTAACGGTGCGTCGTCGTAGGTCAGCCAGGCTGCGCTTTCAGTGTCCTTGGCGACTTGTGGCGGCTTCGGTGGTGGTTCAGCTGGATCGACGCTCCTTTGGGGACTGCAATTTTGTGGCCCCGGGATGGAGACGTTCTCGCTGGTCACTGGTCGCTTGACCAGTCCCACCAAGCATGGTGGGGCTAGTCTGATGACCATTCGTCTGCGTCGTGCTGGGTATGACGGCTTCAGGAGCGCTGGGGGTTTCCCTGTGCTCGTGGTTGTCGTCGGTCGAGAAGTGGGCCGTACGAACCCTGGATTGGCCGGGTCATACGGTTTGTGCGGCCCGAGCATCAGTATGCTTGCGTCGAGGGCTCGGTCCTCGACAACTCGGATAGCCGGTTTTTTTGCCGGTGTTCTGATGCTCGGACATCGGTTGTCAGGAAGTGGTGTGATCTCGAGGCGGGACGGTCGGTTCAGCATTTCCTCCATCAGTCAGATCTCCTCCTCCATGGTGAGCTCATTGGCCATCTGTAACAAAACAACAAAAAAAAATGCCGCCGTCAGCGCTCACACTCGTACAAACAAAATCTTAACCTACTATCGTCATGCCCGTCTCATTCAGGTGATAGAAGGGGTGTGAACTCGGTTACTTCCGGGGAGTATCCCCGTTTCTACTTCAATAGGGTCAGCAAAAGATACCTTTGCCTTACTGGACATGGCGCGCGTGATTCGGCGGTTTTCGTCATATTCAGGATCTTCGTGGGGTTCGTGTTTCACGTCGTCGCCATTTCCTGGCTCGGATTCGGGCTCTCCCGACGTCAGATTGCCCTCATGAAAGGGTTTCAAATCTTTCAAATGCGCGGTGAGGGTCCTGCTCTCTTTCGTGATTTCGTATACCGACGGTCCCACGACTCTACTCACGATGAATCCGGTCGAGTACTTTTCTGCGAGTTTCGCCGAGAAATTGTCGATTGCCGAGGACAGATGGCGTTCCCGTTTGCACACTAGATCTCCGACGGCGGGTTGCCAATTTCCGCGCCTTTTATCGTAGTATTTGGCCTGCTTCCCGTTGCTCTGGGCCAAATTAACCTTTACCAGGTCAAGTGTATCGGCTAGGGTTTGGGCTGATCGTCGCGGGTCATGAACTTCTCCCTTCCCTTGGTCAGCTTGAGTTCGTTTAGATACTGGAGGGTGCATTTCGCGGCCGTAATTGAGATATGCTGGCGAGAATTCGGTCGCGTCGTGTTTCGCGGTGTTGTAGGCGAACGCGAACTCGGGTACTTGTTTGTCCCAGTTTCGTTGGTTCGATCCGACGAAATGGGCAATCATGGTCCCTATCACCCGATTAGTGCGTTCGACGGGGTCGCACTGAGGTGAATAGGGCGGCGTTCGTATATATTGTATCCCGTATTGCTTGAGTAGGGTGGTAAACTCCTTGCCGACAAAGGGTGTGCCATTGTCCGTGATTATGGTGTCTACCCTCCCGAATCGCAATAGGATTCGTTCCCTGAACGCATTCGTGATTGCCACGGCCGTTTGTTGGCGTAGAGGCTGAATCTCTACCCATTTAGTAAACTTATCCTGGATTACCACGAGGTATGACATTCCCCGAGAGGATCGTGGCTTAGGTCCGATGACATCGGCGGCTACCACGGCCCAAGGTCGTAGGGCAGGGATGGTACCCATCGGGGCCGACGAGGGTTGCTGTGTAGCTTTGAATGCCTGGCAGTTCTTGCAGCATCGGACATATTCCGTGATGTCTGCCCACATGCGGGGCCAATAATAATGTCGAGAGATTCGAGCGATCGTTTTTGCGATTCCTCCGTGCCCGGCTGTCGGTGTGTCGTGGTTCTCGTTGAGAATATGTCTAGTGCCGGCTGCTGGGATACAAAGCTTCCAGACGTCGCCTCGGTCGGCGTAGTCCAAGCTGTGGTATCGGTGCCGGTACAGCAGCCCTTGTTTTAGACAGTATTCTGGGTATCTTTGGGGGTCGTTCTCCACCCCTTTCGAGATTCGATCGTACCAGGCGTCACCCCAGTCCAGGGCGTCGAAAACGAGAGTGGCCACCTCGTCTGGGGATCTCCGTTTATTTCGTCACTCGGATGCAGACGAGATAGTGCGTCGGCGACTTTATTCCATTTTCCCCGGCGGTAGACTATATCGAAATCGAACTGCTGCAAGGCTAAATTTCATCTCGCGACGTGGCCGCTGGGACTTTCCATCGTTCGCAGCCATTTCAATGACTGGTGGTCCGTAATTACCGTAAACTCGTAGCCTTCGAGATAGGGTCTTAGCTTCTGGATCGCCCAGACGACAGCCAAGTACTCCTTCTCGGTCACGGTATAGTTGCGCTCGGCTTTGTTTAGCGTGCGGCTGGTGTATGCAATGACCCGTTCCTGATTATCCTGCTCCTGCGTGAGCACGGCACCAATGTCTATGTCGCTGGCGTCCGTTTGTAGACTAAACCGCTTCGAAAAATCGGGTGCTGCCAGCACTGGCGCCGTCTTTAAGCTGTCTTTAAGCTTCTCGAACGCGCATTGTTCCGTTTCGCCCCACCTCCAGCGTTTTCTTTTCTGGAGAAGCGATGTCAGGGGTTTGGTCAGTTCCGCACAGAAGGGAAGGAATCTTCGATACCACGATATCATCCCCAGGAATCTGCGCAGCCCTTTCGGGTCTCGTGGTGGTTCGATCTCGGTGATCGCTCGTACTTTTTCAGGGTCAGTCCGGATGCCGTCCTCGTCAATCACGTGTCCCAGATATATCGTGCTCCTTTCTAGGAAACGTCTCTTCTCGTGGTTAATTTTGAGGTTCGCGGCGCGTAATCGTTCCATCACTTTGCCCAGGATCTCCATATGTTGGTCGAGCGTTTCACTGATGACGATTATGTCGTCCAGGTATACGACCACGTGGGGTTCCAGATCCGCGCCTACTACGTCGTACATCGACCGCTGAAACGTTGCGGGGGCTGAATGCAGCCCGAAAGGCATTACCTTGAACTGGAACAGGCCTCGACCCGGGACCGTGAAAGCGGTGATTGGTCTGCTACTGACCTCAAGAGGGATCTGCCAGTAGCCGCTCTTCAGATCGATAGTACTAATGTACTTGGCTCGCCGGAGTTTGTCCAGTGATGCGTTTACGTGGGGGATCGGAAACGCGTCCTTCTCGGAGACCTCATTTACTCTGCGAAAATCCACGCAGAACCGATATTTGCGGGATTTCTTTTGGATCAAGACCACCGGCGAATTCCACGGGCTGTTGGAGGGTTCGATGACTCCCTCCTTGAGCATTTGATCTACTTCGCGGTTCATGATCTCCTGCATCCTCGGGTTCTTTGGGAAGTATCGTGTTTTGATCGGTTCGGTGCCGGATTTCACCTTGATTCGGTGCATCGCGAACCGTGCGGGTCCTTTAATTTCCTCGTCTATCCGTAACCACCCTTTTATCTCATGCTGCGCGGTCTCGAGATCGTAGAATAGTTCTACTGCGTCGAAAGCCTCTAGTTCTCGGATCAGCCGGTAGCCTAATGTCCCAAGATTGTCCATGCCCAGGAGCATGTCACTGGCGTAGGCAGGGACAACATGGAAGGGTAGTGTGTAGGGCCGGTCCTCAACCAAAACGTGGACCCAGGCTTTTCCCATGGTTTCGGGCATTGCCAGCGGGCGTGGCCTTTTTCTCGGCATTTCCAGCAATGGTCCCTCCGGTCGTATTCCATGATCTCCAATGGGGAGGTTCGGGTCAGGTTCGGTGGGTGTCGGGCTACCGCTTTGGTCTCCTTCGGCTGGGATGTCCTTTCCTGCGCAATCAGCTGCTCGTATTCGCCGGTGAGGCGTAGCATTTCCGCGACGTTTGTAAATTCGGTTCGCTTCATGTACCTTCGGTACTCCGGTCGTAAGTTTTGGTACAGACGGGTGAGACGGGCCGTCGTGGACATCTTTCCGTGCCTTCGCATCAGCGTTTGCAGTCGAGTGGCGTATTCCGCCGCGGTTTCCGAAGTCCCTTGCATTCGATTACGGATCTGCTCTTCTAAATCTAGTTCCAGGCCCGGGGGTAGGTAGAACGCCTTGATGTCGGCGGTGAACTCGGCCCAGGACGCCCAGTCTCGTCTGTTGTTCCGATACCACAAGAGGGCCTTGTCTCGGAGGAGCATGGGGATGCAGGGTATAAGGTGGTCCATCTCATACCCGTAGCTCTCCGCCATCTCTTCGAGTCTTTCCAAGAAGTCCTCGAGGTCGCGTTCTCCCTTAAAAACGACGCCCCACTTTCGGACTAGGTCTCTTTGTCGAAGCTCGTCCGGATCACTCCCGACTAACGACTGTCGGGGGCGACTTTGTCCTGGCGTTCCGTGTGGCGACGAAACCGCTCTGGGTCGTGGGTGTTCGGGAATCCCCGGGTTGGACCGTCGGGTTCTTTCGTCGGAAGCCTAACGTTCGCGCTCTTTCCGCAGAACTTGGTCACGGATCTCTTCGCGTAGCTGTCCGCGGAATTCCTCCTCGGCCCTTCTCCTCGGTTCAGCTTCGAGCCTCTCTCGTTCCTCCCTTGCGTGTAATTGCGCTTCGTAGGCCCGTCGCTCATCGTTTCTGCGCAGGATTCGTGCTCGTATTTCGCCTCGCAGCCGTTCGCGTAACTCTCGTTCGGCACGTTCCGTGGCCTCGCGGTTCTCCCTTTCCGCTTGCTCCCTTTCATGTCTTTCTCTGGCTTCGTTCTCCCTAGCTTTGCGCCTTTCCTGCTCTTCTCGTTCCCGAGCTGCTTGTTCTTCGGCCTCTCTCGCCGTAGCCTCGATTTCCTGCTGAACTTCCGCCTCTATTTGGCGACGAATCTCTTTCGGCGCGGAGTTGGGTCTCATCGTCATCGGCCGCGTCGTGGGCTTCACTTCCGCTGCCTAACTCACTGTCTGCGTCACTCTCAGTGGCGTCACCCAGTTCGTCAAGGTCAGCTTCCGTCTTGTCTAAATCGGCAATGAGTCGATCGTAAGGTTCTTCTTGTCCTGGGTTCGCCGTACGCGCCCGCACGAGTCGATTTTTTAACAGGAGCCTAAGTTCTGCCAACGTTGCTCCAGGTTCGAAAGCCCCTCCGAGGGCTTCTAATTCTTTGATGACCGCGGGTTTCCGTAGCGACCATATCCACGTTTTAGTCCGGGTGGGGGGAGTTCGTTGCATTGTGGACGCAAAAGAAATCTATTCGCGGCGACAATTTGCTTTAAGCGGTTTTTTTTTCTTTTTTTTTTTTTTTAAATAGGTAAATTTTGCACCTACGGCCTTCTCGCTCCCCGTTACGTACAAAGTGAAACCGGTCCCCGTTAATAACAAAATTAAGTCACGTCCCTGTTCGAGCGCCAAAAATTTGTAACGGGTAAAATTGGTGATAATAGGGATTTTAGCCCCTTTTATTATCTAAATTACTAAATTAACCCGAGTCCAGTTTCGCTTGATCCAAAAATCCTAAAATAGACCGTACTAGACAGTATCAATAAATCCCCGGCTCGAATTTAGAGCTCGCCGATGTCCAGGGTCAAAAAGGGGATTGTCCAATTAAACCATAACAAACGTAATAGAAGAAACAATAGAAATCTTTTATTTAGTAACAATAATTACACATCGTGGTGAAAAGGAAAACCTTCTATCACCTTTACAAAATAGTAGACACACTCATACGCCCAAATCCGCGCTTTCCGGTATTTTCCTGTTTTACCGACCGATGGTAAAACAGGAATCTGTTTACCGACTTTTCAATGCGATCACTTTCTGTTTTACCGACTGTCTGGGGGTTTCCAAAAAATCGCGTACTCCAGTTCGCGGCGCTAGTGGGTCAATTTCCTACTCGGGATTCCCCCGGAGAAACGAGAGGATAGTCTCCAACTCCCTTCTCCCGCGGTGCTGCCACCCAGGTCCCCGAAGTCGAGGTATCTAACCGACGTCCTCGACCTCCTAATCGCCGTCCCCAAGGATCGAGAGGATAGCCTCCAGCTCGATCCCTCCTACTCGACTATGATCACCTACGGCACCCTGACAGAAGGTCGGAGTACGGGGAGTCCGTAATACCCTTAAGAGATGAGCTCCACTTACCTTGGTACAGTCGTACTCTGGGTAACTTGAGTTCCTTTGCGTTTTCCCTTCTGGATAGCCTCCACAGGGAAAATCGTCTCAGTGGTACTGGATGTCTTTTTCCGCGACAAATTTGGGACTATCGATTTTCAAAAAAGTCACTTGCAACGAAACAGAAGGATCGTTTTAGACACCTATCGCCAGGTTCGGAAGCTTGAAAAACGTCAATTAATTCTAAGTTTTTAATTTCGAAATTTCATTTTCAATAATTGATTTTGCACAAAATTATTTCCCTCACTAATTTTTGCCCGGGACTTATAATTTTGGCGTTTTTACGGCCATCCTACGGCGCACTTAAATAATTTACACGGCGTTCTCCAGGCCAATTCTTACGATTTTGGATTCTCCAAAATTCGAGCCTATCCTGGCGGACATTTAGCGCATACCAAAATTAAACATAAATAATAAATACTTAACAATAATTGTAATAAACAATCCTCGTTATGCCCAAAAAAACGATATGCGCGGGGCAAAATAATTTTTCTTCGTCGGATTTTATCGGCAAAATTCCAAATTTCATATAGGTTCATACATATATATTGTCTTTAGTTAACCATTAAAAAAAAACAATGACAAAAGATATAAATAAACAATAAATTTCGGCTCTTTAATGCCCTTCTGCGCCGGCTCAGCCGGCATAACATACCCAAGTCGCCGGGTGCGTCACACGAATAACAAAAATAATAAAACACACCTTAAATAAAGTTAACGAAATAAACAAATTAAATAAACGTATAATACAAAAATGAATCTTGAGACAGTGTTGGGTTCCTAGGGTCGCCATGACGATATCTATGTTGCACTATGTTACCGAATAATTTCTTTCTATTTCATAACTATCACAAAACTGTCACAAAACATGCTTGAATCAACAGAATTCCTATCTTATAACTAATAAATTAAATATTTTTAAGAAATCTCAATTATTAATTGTCATGTCTATGTAAGCATCATTTAAAATTTAAAGTTCAAATAATTCTCGAAAGCGTACAGGGTAAAAGTTGTAATCAAGAAAATGATGCATTTTACGATCTAGTATAATTTAAATATAATACTTCCACACTAGAAAAAAATAAGAATTTTTCAATTTACTATATTCAAATTGCTGTAAAAAATTTTTTTACAAATTATAATGAATTTTGATTGTTTCTAAAAAGTATCCAAATAATTACCTTATTGTTGACAACCGGACGTATCTCAAATTCTTCTCCATTATTTTTCGTGTCATTCTATATTTGTAGCATATTTCCCATTAAATGTTTCCCAAATTCCTTAAAACACTGTTTTAACTTCGTGATACTTACAGTTACTGTTGGATTCTCCTGGTCAACGTTTGAATTATTTGTATCTGGCCATAAGTTAGAAAATAACTGATCAAAGGGTTGATTATTTGACGTTGAATCATTTGAAGTTGAATCATTCTCATTTGAACCATTCTCAGTTGAACCATTTTCAGCGTCATTTGGATTTTTATTCTGATCATCATTTAAAGGTATTGCAGAATTATCTTCTTCTGGAATAATTGGTGATGATGTATAAATAGGATCCAAGTCATCAGCATCTATAACTGGCAGCGTTTCTTCCAATACCAATTCATATTCACCAAGGCCATCCAAATTATTTTCATCAATTCGACGACTAGTTCCTGCGTTACTTTGCTCAACTTGTCCTTTTTGCCTTGCCTAGTCTTGCCTTGCCCTCAAATTTTGCAAATTTTCAAGTATTCTAGAGTCTTCATCTTCATTTTGGCTGCTATTTGAACGTTCATGAGCATTATTATTTTCTTCACCATCGCCATCTTCATTGTCACTATGTTAGACTATTCGCTTGTCTACTGTTTTGTTGGCTATAGATCTCGGCTATTAAAAATTAAAGGTCATAATATAAATAACGGATTTATCCAAATTACAAAAAAAAATTTATGTTGATTTGTATAAATGTTTTATGTAACTTTCTAGTCATAGGATATTAAAAATTTTTTAATTTGGTTCAAATTCTATAAGTTTTAGATAGCTGCTTGAAATAAAAGTAATACATTTTTTTCTTTAAAACTATGTCTTTCCATTGTCCCATTTTGTAACCAAAGTTTTAGATTAAAAATATTGTAATCAGCTTATCATCATTTGCTTTAATCACTATGAAATTCAGTTATGTAATTAAAATAATTATGTATTATGTATAAAGTAATGTATTAACTTCTAGCTAATTTTTTATGATTAAAACTCACGATTTACCTTTACATAATTTACAAAAGCGCCATCCTCTCGACTGTAAATATCCTTCGTAGCTTGATTAATCTTTTTCTGAAAAAATAAATATTCTTAATATTTTTTTGTCTTCATGAAATGTTATAAAAATATAAGCCTTAATAAATTAGAATTTTTTTACTGACCTTTTTTAAATTGACATCTTGTTTCTCTGAAATTGCGATTCGCCTTTTTTTAGCGCTATTGCTCTCAGGTTCATCAACGATAGACAAACTTTTTCTAACTTTCAATCTTTTATCTAATTGTATAGATTGCTTTAGAGTTTCCATATTACCTGTGAATAAGAAATCATTGATAAATCATTTTAATTAGAAATTGTTTGATAACAACAAATTGTTGTTTATTATTTGAATTGCAAAGAAGAAGTACTATAAAGTCATTAATTTAAGACAAAAATATTTTGCCGTTAATAACATAAAATTACTTAATATTCGCAATCTATCTAGCACAGGATAGTTTTGATAATATAGACAAATATAAAAAACAATCAAATTAAAAAGTAATTTGTTTTAATTGATTAATATGTAAAAACCTGACTTACCTCCACATGCAAGTATTCTGAGAATAGGTCTTATTTTTCCTTCTTCGTTCCGCGCTAATACTTTATCTACTGGACCTGTAGACTCTGAAAAAGGATGTACTTAATTTTTTTCATCAGTAAAACATTCACTTTGTAGGGTAAACAATAAAATCATTTTTTTTCCGTTCAATTATACAAAAGAGTTTCGTATAATCCATTTCTGAAAGAAAATATAAACGAAAATAATTTTTATATGACTGTAAGAGCTGTATTATAAATAGTATGATATATTGACACAAGTATCTATCGGACAATTTTTAGAGTTTTTTAATTTTTTTTTTTTTAGACTGAATGTAGTAGACATTAATCAATTCTTATAATTGTTCAATAATTTTAAACTGAACAATTTATGATAAAAAAATGCATGATCAGAGAATAAAAAATCTTTGGGTGGATTTTCTATAAATTTAATATGTTTAATTACTTTAATTCAGAAAATTCAGAAAATTCAGAAAATTTTCTTTGTCTTCTACATTCTCTATATTAATATAAAAACATGACGAACTAACCTTCTTTTCATACGATACTTTTTTTTTATTAAGTAATGTGAACTGTTTATCACTTACAATCAACACTTAATAAAAATATTATAACGAATTCACTATGAAGCAATAAATAATTAACCGATAGAACAGATAATTCCAAGTGTCTGCAACTTTGCGCGCTCTCAAATAATGGCTGGATTCTTTCGAGAATATTCCTCTTCATACTAACACATCTACATTCTCAAGTCTCACGCTTACGACGACATGCGCAGTAAACTTAGCTCATGCGCATTAAACCATTTTGTCCCGACGCCAGTACTCAATACAAAAGTTATTCTGCCGTCAAGAATTACAACGTAGTACATACTGAAAGTGACTAGAGATATTTGTGTTAGCCATTTTGAAAAATGTTTAGTTTTCATTAAATGTAAAATATATCCAAATAATTTCTCCATCGTTGAAATAGTACTGTTTAGCGTGGAATAATTTAAACTGTTTAGTTACTATTATTATTATTATTATTATTATTATTATTATTATTATTATTATTATTATTATTATTATTATTATTATTATTATTATTATGTTATTAAATGCTCAGGGGGGTAGTCCCCGGAGTCCGATTCTCCGAGGGCCCAGCCTGAGCTCCATCCATTACTGCTGGACCACTCCGCACAACAAGGCGGTTAGTGATCACAGCAGGCCAAAGTCATTTTCCTAAGTAGACGGAGGGAACCTAGTATGACAGCCTTCTGCATCCTGACAGCCAAGAACTCAGCTTTTGATGAGCAAGCTGGAACTCTGGCAAGTGAGGATACAAAAGACTGTTTCATCCCTCCGAGTACGCCAACAATCAGGACGACGAGCTTGACACGGTAACCTGGGTAAAGTTTGCCAATTTCAAACAGGAGATCCTGATATATTTGTCTTTTGTGCTCTTCTTTGGCTGAGATGTTGTATTCAGCCGGGGCCGAGAACTCAATGACATAAATGTCACGAGTAGCCTTGTCGAAGAGCACAATATCAGGTTTGTTGTGATCTATCCGCCGAGTTGTTGCAAACGGCATGTTCCAATAAATTTTGCAACTGTCATTCTCAACAACCTGGGGAATATCTCCTGGTAGATAAGGCAGCACCGGTGTCACGTCAATACCGTAGCGGTGACGAAGATAGTAGTACAGTACTCTCAGGGCAGCATTGTGACGCTGGATGTATGCACCTCTCGCCAGCACAGGACATGCTGACAAAATGTGCATAAGCGTCTCCGGATGTTGTTTACACGCCCTGCAGGTCGTGTCCGGGAGCTGCACCTGGAACACCTTGCTACGGTATTCTAGAGTGTTTATGACACCATCTTGGCAGGCAAATATAAACCCTTCAGTCTCGGACATCAGGCCAGCTGACTTTAAGAAGGAAAAAGTCAGCTGGGTGGACAAGCCATGATCACGCACGTGTTTGAAGTACACGCTGTGCATGGACTTGTCCATCAGTTCGCCTAGGAGTTGTTTTTCCTCGGCGTTCCTGATGACGCTCTTAAATTCTTCCTTTCGGAGTTCCATAAGAGCGTTTCTCTCTCCAAGACAGAGGGTTCTTGCTGCATATATAGCTGCCTTATACAAAAACGACCCCTCATGCGCATTTTCATGTTTATGTACGATTTGCATAAGGAAGTCATCCTCGTCTGCAGTGAAATTGACAACCTCGAATGTTAAGCCCAGGACCAAACGATCATGCAGCCGCTCCAAACTCTGCAGACCTCTCCCACCGATGGACCGGGAGAGGTATAATCTGGCGACTGATGAATTGGGGTGCATGCTCCGATTCATATTGATAACCTTACGGGTTTTGATGTCGAGATCTCGTAAATCCTTTCGGGCCCATTTCAGGACACCGAAAGAGTATAGTAAGACTGGGACAGCGAGCATGTTAGTGGCGGAGACTTTATTTTTGCCGGAAAGTTCGGAGGACCAAATTTTCCGGAGTCTCCTAACATACTCACTACGGAGAGTTGCTCGGACTTTAGAGACCGCATGCATGCGGTGCTCTTCCATTCCTAGGTATCTATACAACTCTCCGGCGCCTAATTGTCTTAAGATGCTCCCATCTACAAACTCGACATCATCACCCGTATTAAAGCACTTACCCCTCGCCAGATGTATGACCGCACACTTGTCCAACCCATAAGACATTCCGACATCTCGTGTGTACTCTGCTACGATGTTCAGGGCTGCCTGTAGATGATCTTCATTAGCACTATATAGCTTCAGATCATCCATGTAAAGCAGATGGGTGATCGAGTATTTTCGATCACCCGGAGGCCCCACAGAGTACCCATGGGTTTTACGGAGAGCAACAGATATAGGCAGCAATGAGATGCAAAACAGCAGAGGGCTCAAGGAATCGCCTTGGAAGACCCCTCGTTTGTACACTACAACTCTGGTTACGTGCAGTGCGTTTCCATTTCCTATATGGAAACGCGTTCGCCAGAGCTGCATTGTACGCCGAATGCATTCCACCGTTTCGGGATTGACCCCCAGGCATTTGAGGAGGTATAAAATCAACTCATGAGGAGTTGAGTCAAATGCCTTGCGATAGTCAATCCAGGCCATTGACAGGTTGCGTTGATAGTAGATCGCATCTTGTATGACACATCGATCAACTATCAGGTTCTCTTTGCAATCTGACAGGCCTCTTTTGTTGCCACGCTGTTCATATATCTGTTGCCATATAGGTCCTATCTCCTGCAAGATACGGTTATTCAAAATTTTTGTAAAATATTTTATAGACCGCATTCAGGCAGGTGATAGGCCTGTAATTCTTTGGGTCAGACAAGTCACCTTTTTTGGGTATCAGTACGGTTCGCCCTTCTACGAGCCAGTCTGGAATCGGTTCGTCAGCTCTAATGTAGGATGTAAATATACGGGCCAAATGGAGGTGGGTAGAAGTAAACTTCTTCCACCAGAAGACATTAATGCCATCTGGTCCCGGGGCAGCCCAATTTCTGCTGCCATTTAGAGCTAAACGAAATTCATTTACACTGACTGCAGGGCTCTCTTCATCAGCATTCTCTCGACGGTGTCTCCGACAAAATGCTTTGAAGTCATGCAGAGCTGGAGTGTTGGCGTTTACGTTTGGTTGATCTCCATACAACTCAGTCCAAAAGGCTTTCACCCGCTCAGGTGCTGGATAATTCCTGGTAACAACAGTCTTTGGTGTCAGAAAGCGTGAAGGGCTAGATCGAAACAACGAATTGTCGACCAGCCGTTTCAGCCTATTCTCTAGTGACTTTTTGGCAGTCACTAGAGCTCGCAATTTATTAAGCGACTCTTCTTTGATGACAAAAAGAGTACTTTTATTCAATGTGTGATGACGCCACCGAAGTTCAGCAGCAATGCGACGTACTCGGGGCGTGTATGCTCGTAGGGTTGTTTCGAACTCAATCGCACATTGGATGCGAGAGACATGTTACCGGGATCTGTCAATTTTGTCGCCAAGTTGTGCGATGCGCTGTCTCAACCTTGCCTCGATTGAGAGACGTTGTCTCTCTCTCGGAAAAGCCGAAACTGCTGCACCATACACAACCTGGTTCACAGCGAGCAGAGTGGAATCCTCCTGGATCTGTGTAAGGAGATCTTCATTGACCTTGTCAAGTTGTTGTTGGGAGTAAGTTATCTTTTTAGATATACTTACTTGCCGTCCTATAAAGGGATTGTTGTCATCCAAGGAGGAACGGCGTCGCTCTTGGTGTAATTGCGCCGGAAAGGAAAGTCTATTAGACTGCCTTCTATCCGGCACAAGCGATCTTCTATTACGCCGAAGATAAGCGGCATAATTACGCAGGTGTTAAGGCGTAAAATGCTCTAGCTCCGGATGCATATCACTCCAAAGAGTGTGCATCCGGGCCATATAACCGCTCACCCCCGGCTCGCTACGTTGGTAGCACACCAAGAGGTCGACTCGTAGTTCCTCCGTCCACTTAAATTAAGTCCTTAAAGCGCCAGGGTCGTCATCGTTCATCGGGTCTGGCGTGCTCCTCCCACCTGATGAATGGTCCTCATCCGAAAAGGACCGGTTGTGGGGAGCACTTCTGAGATTACGCCTTGTTGTAACTCAGTATTTCAATGCAGTGGGTAGTTGGCCCACTGCATCGGCTACGTCGTTCGCCTACAGACCTGGTGTTATGGTCTGCGTTTCCCGCGATGCGCTGCTTGGAGGCCACGTAGCAAGCACCGCTTATTATTATTATTATTATTATTATTATTATTATTATTATTATTATCATTATTATTATTATTATTGTGAAAAACATTGAGTTGTGATAAGCATCTTGAAAATTCTGGATAATTAAATTTAGATTAAAAGGTAAGTTTAATTATAAGCTACCAATTTTAATTGAGTAATTTGAAAAAAAAATCTTACTTTTGGATAAAAATTACTACATAAAGTTCTTTAAACACAAGTTTCGTTACAATAAAATTTTTTTAAATGCGCTTTATTTTATTTTTTTCATCTAATATGGTTGGTCATTAATAACAAGTATTTTTCTTAAATTTTAATACTTAGTTAGTTTTTAATAAAGCATTAAATTTAATGTATTTTATTAGTCGTTGTAAAGTAAAGCCTAATTATTCCATCGTATGATGTAGTTATTTACTTTTATTTTTTATAGATTTAGTGTTGTATCAATATCAAATGAGATTTTATTATTAGCGTACACGCTTTGAACAATAGTAAATTAATTACTTAAAACGTCGGATATATATGAACAAACTCGAACAACAATAGAAAAAATTCTATTTGATTTTAAGGGCATTAAGGTAACTTGTGAATTTTTTCTTCCGTTATTATCAATCTATTTTAAAATATTATCAAAAACTTTTATTTAAAATTATACGTATATTTTGATTTTTTCGTACTACAATAAAAATTTTTTAAAATGAGACAGCTAAATATTGCTATCTAGTAATATTTTAATTGTTTTCTTAGAGCTGAAATATACTTTTTTTTTTCTCATTGCATCAATCTAGTTGATTGTGATCATAGTTTCTGTAGTTTTATTATTCTTAATTATGATTAAATTTATTATAAATAAATATTTATGATAATAATCAATATAATTATAGAATAATTTTTATTTTATTTTAGGAACCTAATTTATTTTATAATGAATGGGAATCAAGGAAAATCACGGACAGCTATTTTTAAAAGGAATAAGAAAAAAATAGAAAATCATAGAAAATTGTATCCTAAAGATAAATTGCTGCACCTTCTTCCCGATGGATTCTTGAAAGAAGTAAGTATTCTTTTCATATTCAGACGTAAATTTATTCTATTGAAGTCAAAATATAAGCTGTACTTTTATTTAATGCTGGGTTCGTTGTCAGTTTAATTACAGTAGAATTGGTTGTTATACCTAGCTGTTATCTAAAAGTGGATTGAAAATCTTTGTCCGGTTTTTAAATTATTATTCTATATACAGTTTTTTTGAAATAACTGTTTCAATTTAATTATATTTTATTAAAAATATATAAATAATACTTATTATAACAAATTTTAATTTGTGTCGCTTTGATAATTGTTTTCTTATAAAATATTCAGTCTAAGATTTTATACTAATGGGTTTATAAATCTTGGTACAGTTTTATTTAAATTTATCAAATATCGCGAAATCCTTTATTAAAAAGTTGATGCGACGTTTTCATTGATTTCGCCTTTCGTTGCTATGGTAACCATTTTGGCAACAGTTACTATAGCAACGATTACCGTAGCAACGGTTATATATTAATGAATAAAATTTATAAAAATATTGATTAGTTAAATCGTCGATCGTAAATATTTTAACAGAAGCGCGCAATGCGCGCTCAATTTTGTAATTTAATAAATTTTTTACTGCAATAACTTATTCTGTGTTGTGGAAGTTGACCTATCATTCTCTGTAAACGCTTGCAACGTGTACACAATTAAAGACACTGACATTAATCAACGCGAGATTTACCGACAGTAACATACGATGTTAAATTTGTATGTTTTGACTCTGGTTGTATGCCTGAAAAATTAATTACTGATCCACTCTGTTCACTTATATGTGAAGTATACTTCGCTATAGTGACGTTTGGACTTCAAATAATTATTAGTTAATTCATATAAAGAAGGTTATAACGGGTGACTATACAGTTAAAATTAGATATTTGTTCTTTAGTAATTTTTTTTGCTAAATGAAAATCCAAAATTTCTCTTAGTAATGAATAAAAGTTTCAATATGGATTAGTTTCTGGTATTCAATCTTCTACAAAAATTCCTAAAAATTCAACAAAGTTGGTAAATTCAGTTGCAGTCAATTTTAGTTTGGAATTTTATTTAAAATTTTCTTCTCTATTATCAGGTGGGATTTGTTTAAGTTGTAAATTGGCCCGTAATTAAACTACATTAAACGATCGTTTAATTTGGTGAAAGGAAAAGCATAAAATTTAATTTTTTTACTAGTTACTGCCTAAAGAAAACCTATTATGTCATCATTGCCTACACCTTCTCTAAAATCATGCATTTCATCAATCCTATAATTTTCAACAGCGTGAAAAGAGTCTGTTTTTTGTTGAAGATACATTTTTCTTTTATGGCGGTTTTGGAAATATTATTTAATAAAAAGTCTGAGTCATACTTCTTCTTTGTGCATTTCAATCCAGGTAGAATATTTACAGCAGTTTTGCAAGTTTCTTTATCGATTTTACAAAATCAGCCGTAATTATTTAACACAAAGGATTCTACGAAGACAAGTAACCCGTGCAGACCAAAATTATCTTGGATTGAGCCCAAAATAAAATATAAGTGCTTTATACTTTTGTCTGTCCGTACATCAATTATTTTTTCTTCTGAATATTTAATTTCATTGATAAGAGGATGAAAAAACTTTCAATGAAAAAACGTTCTGTTTGGAATAAAAATTAAAAATTTTTTTGATCTAAAGGTCTTGAAGATTAGAAATAATATATGCATTATTGAAATTTATGATTTCATTGATTGAATAAGTACCAAAATCAAAGAAAGTGTCGGTAATGGGGTCCCCGCCACTAATGGGGTCTTTTGCTCTACGAGACTTTTTATAGATGTGAATACATTTGACATTCTTGACAAGTTGGCATTGTGGGAATTTAATAAGACAGTAATTAAGCAATGAAATAATTAAATATAGATAATAGGTATTTATCTATTTTATTAAAGCATAAATAATTTAGAACAGAACAAAAAAAAATTTAACAAGAAATTAAATTTGAAATTCAACAGCGTCCTTATTAAAAAAAATTTGAAACGATTCAACCCATACAAAATGTATATCTGTATATTTGTCAAGTTGAATCTTTTTTAATCGTTTTGAGCCATTTTGAATCTTTTCAAATTTCTTTTTTTAATCACGCTCGAGAGATAAATATTTTGAATAATAGAATTAATAAAAAAATTCAAAGAAATGAGTCCCAAAAAAATTTTTTTGGTAGACATTAAAATTCTGAACTCTTTTATGTATTTAAAAACACTAGTAAAGGAGCCAAAAATAATTTCTTGATGTAACTTAAATATATTGTAATAAAACCTCTCTAAGTTGCGGAAGCAAACTGATGAAAAATCTTTCGCACGCTTCTCGTGATAATTAACTATCGTGTTCAAAAATTCAAAGATATACAGCCAAAAAAAATCTATGTTAAATTTAGATCACTGTAAGGTCATAACTCTAATTAAAAACAATGGGAAAGATAATACAAATTTTTTAAGTCACTACTCCATAACTGTGGTGTTTTGAAGTAACTTTTAAACCTGAGAAATTTTAAGATATATTATATTAAATTTATAACTACTCTTCCATTGATTCAAATTGTTAGAACTTTTTTAAATGTATGAGACACCGACGACTGTGCTTGAAAATATTATGAATCGCAACTTTCGCAGTGAAGATCGTCACAATTTTTAAATCGAAATTAGAAAAATATAAAACTCTAAAATTTCTTTTGATAGATTTAAAGAATTGAGAATCTTTTATGAATAACTTTTATAAATAACAAGAGATAAAGGGCTCAAGAAAATTATAGGTTTCTATATTCTAGTTATACCGATTATTATAAATTTAAAAATTTTTAAATGTTTTATTAGCTTCTAAACAGCGAAAAATTGTCAGAATAAAAATTTTTAAAATCTAAACTAAAATACGGTCATGAAAAAAACAAAATTAGAAAAACGGTTCACCCTAAAGGCCATCCCTGCAACTTCCCGCTAATTCCATACATGGGCGCTTAAAATTGTACTTATGACATTTTTGAGATTTTTGAGCTCAAAATATAATTTATGTGATATTTTGAGCTCACTGAGTTCGAAGAAATAATATTTCGATGCATTTGAGCTCTCCCAGCTCGAAAGTCTGATAGAAGTTTCATAGAACACTATTTTTGGAATTTTCAAATCGCAATAACTTTTGAATGGATCAACCGATTTTCACGCGGTTGGCGGCATTCGACGCAGTTTTATCATCCTCATAAGTTATTTTCAGGTTTCAATTGATCGAACTGAAAATTTCAGAGTAATTCCGAAAAAACACTTTTTTCGGTTTTCTTTCGTTCACGATAACTCACGAACGAATCAACCGATTTTGACCGGACTGATTATACGATTAGACTTATATTGCGCACGAAAGCCTTATATGCGACGAAATAACCCTATTCGCTCCGAGTGAAGCCATGGTAGGGGCAATTAAATCGACTGAAGCGTTCGCAGTGGTTACTTTCGGAGTTACGGGGGGCTATTATTCCTAAAATTGTGAGCAAGTAAACGTGGAAGTATTTATTTTGTTTTAATTTCAATAAATTAAAAAAAAATGAGACACTAGAGTTGTTGTATCTCAAATAATACCAGCAGAAATATTTCCTGCATTCTTTTTTATTTTTTATCATTATACGTATACGGAAAAAATGAAACCTGACTGGTTCGTTTTCGGCACCAGACTCAGTCGTGTGCAAGAAAAAATGGAAGAAAAATTAGTTTACACCAGACTGAGTCGTGTGCGTACCTGAATGAGTCTAGTGCAGCACTGTTAATAAATATTTTGTTGAGTAAATTTGTTGTGCTTGTAATATCATATCATATGAAGATTGTTTACAAACAAAAATCATTTTTATAAATTATTTGCATTAATTATATTAAATTATAATAACGTTTATTGTAAAATACCGAATTCTATCACACACTGATAGAAGGATTTCTTAGCATTTAAGAAAATTCCTTTGTATTTAAGAAATCATTTTTTAAATATCATTTCTTAGCATTTAAAAAATATTTCTTTGTATTTAAGAAATATTTCTTAGTATTTAAGAAATATTTCTTAAATACGAAAAAATGATGCTTAAGAAATGATTTCTTAAATACAAAGAAATTTTTTTAAATACTAAGAAATCCTTCTATTAGTGCAGCTCATAATTATCTTTTGTATTTTTAAATATTAAAAAGGTTAATTTATTTAGTGAATTGAATTATTATCACGTATTCCAGCTATAGGATTATGAAAAGTGTCGAAAGAAAATTGCTATTTTTTCTTTTGATTTTAAATAAATATTTGTTAACAGTTAAAAAATATTCATTAACAAACAAATCCTTCTATCGATGTATGAAATTGTCACATATTTTTTATAACTTTTTTTTTACAATTTTTTATAAAATTTATTTATTTTTATGTTTCGTGTTATTGACATACGTATTAGAACATACTTTGACAGCCCCCCGTAGTTCATATTTTGACTGCCGCTGCAGTCATACTCATAGCGAATACCACTCTGGGAAAGCTTTAGCTTTCAAGTTGACTTCCACATCCTTTACGAAACCGATAATAAGAGCGACACGACTAATATTTTTTTACAAAAACCTCTTCTACGAGCTAATCAGCAGGTACGAAAGTTTTCCACACATCTACACCGATGGATCGACGAAGAACAATAAGAGAGGATGTACTATGGTCTACAACGAACAAGAGCAACTCCTTAAACTCCCAAAATCATTTTCAATCTTCTCATGTGAAGCGTATGCAATTCTAAAAGCAATCGAATGAAGTGCCAACTTCCAATTAGACGAAGTACTTATTCTAACCGACTCCAAATCAGTTCTCGAAACCTTGAGCAACTACACTAGTAATGATTCCAAAATGTGTGTATGTGTGTGTGTGTGTGTGTGTGTGTGTGTGTTTTTTTTTTTTTTTTGTAAAGACGTACGAAAAAAAATCTTCAAAAGACACCGGTATCGTTAACTCTGCCGCCTATCTTCCGGCAGATATCGATAGTCGGCCAG
>NC_058160.1:16308747-16313840 GCF_020080835.1 Cotesia glomerata
ATCAGCTCTTAACCTTAAAAAACCACGTCGATCGCCACCAGTCCGGTCAAAATCGGTTGATTCATTCGAGAGATATCGTGAACGAAAGAAAACCGAAAAAAGTGTTTTTTCGGAATAACTTCAAAATTCCTAGCGCGATCAATTCAAAATTTAAAATTCTTTGTGAGGCTTGAAAAATTGCGTCGAATGCTTCTAACCGCGTAAAAATCGGTTTATTCATTCAAAAGTTATTGTGGTTTAAAAATTCAAAAAATAGTGTCTTATCAAATCTATATCAGACTTTTGAGCTCGAAGAGCTTTAAAGGATAGGAAAGCAATCTCTTTGAGCTCGAAGAGCTCAAAATAACCCATAAATTGTATTTTTGAGCTCGAAAAGCTCGAAAACGTCATTGGTGCAATTTTAAGCGCCTAAGTATGGAATTAGCGGAAAGTTACAGGGAAGGCCTTCAGGGTCAACCGTTTTCCTAATTTTTTTACTTCAAATGATCTTGCTATAAGTTCTGCTATCAACGCAGACGCATCTTTTTTCTGAGGGCTCACCGGAAACGATGTCACAATGGCAGAGTTTTTAATATTTTTTTTCCAAAAATTCCAGTAACCCAAGCGGGACAAAAATTTTACTGGTAATGTTTTGTTGAATTTAAGTTGACAATTATTAATTTTTTTTCTTGTTGAATAAAATTTACCAAAAAGTAAACAGTTTTATGTGACGCTTGGAAATGTGTTGATAATTATGTATCTTTGAAACAGTAGAAAGTTTGAATCCAATAATACATTTTTAATATTAAAAAACAATAGTTAAAAATAGGCTATTTTTCCCCCAGAGGAAACCCATGTAACCCCTTAAGGAAGTACGAGCGCCAGGCGGGGTGGGGATAGGTATCGACTCTAGCGCGGTAAGGGGAAAGCAGTAACCATATGATTTTTCTCAATATATAGATATACATATATAGATATACATTTAACATTGGCTAATGGCGGCATTTATTTTTCTTTTAATTAAGGATGTATGAGCGAGGGAGTGGGGAAATAGTGAATTATAGAGAGAAGAGATGGGCTTATACTATTGCGGGGTGAGGTAACGGAAAGTACCACGTGACGTCTAGTTTACATTTGGCAACACAGCTTTTTGGTTAGTTCCTAGCGGTAATATTTGAATGTTTTTAAAAAATGACGGAGCTCTTGAGACGCGACAAAAGGCCATTTTCGTAAGAAACGACCCTTAAAGGTGGAAAGTGATCAATCTTTCAAAAATAAAAAGAAAAAAACTGAACAAATATGTGTTCCAACCCAAGAAAAATGATTTTTTTAACTATAATTATTTATCGTCACCACTGTTATTTTGTATTGCGTTACTTAATAATTAAACAATAATTATTGCCAGGTGTAAATTTTAAAAACCGTCATGCATGTCCTATTTTATTTGATTTATATCATTGACAATTCGTTAATTTATATAAAAATTATTTTTAATAATGTAAATATTAATATGAATGTCACCGCGTTTGTCAATGTGTCATGTTACTTTGATTTTTAAATCTCAAAGTGAGGTTATATTTACATCCGTGCTTAATATTTTCGGCACCAGCTTTTTGTGGTGCTCATAATAAAAGTGAAACGTTGCCAAGTGTTAAGTCATGGCGAGAAAAAATTATTAAACTGAATTTATTTAAATTTCATTTTAATTTTTCTTTTTAGGATGCACCGATGCATAGTGTTTTTATGATTTTACTGACTTACTATAAGTATAATCTTTCTTATTTATAGTTTTTTTTCATATGAAAAGTTCTTTAACATATTTATATTTGATGATTTAGCGTCAAAACTACCTGTTTCTCCATAAGAGCAATGTATTTTATGTCAGTTTTTAATAATTATTTTCTTAAAAACTTGCCCCGTTACCTATGCTAAAATTTTAACAGCAAATTCTTTGGGTATAAATCTATCTTTGAAAAAATTTTGGGGACTTAAATCGAAAATTGTTGTCACGCTCATACATCCTTAATACACTTTAATTAGTCGGGCAAGTGTAAATTTTTTTGAATTAAATTTATCACTAATATATTTACTTTTATCCATAAGTTTTTTAAAAATATTCACCGACAGTTTTACGAGAAAGAAATACAGAAATGTATCAATGTTTGGAGGTTACCCCATAAGACCAATGTTAAATTGCTCAACTTTAAAGTTAATTATTTATTCAAATAATCAGGCAATCTCCTTCAAATTTTCGGAATTTGTTTAGACATATTTAAACTTCATATTAAAAAAAAATCAAGCCTTTTATCAAAAGTTGCCTTGGTGCTCGTACTTCCTTAAATTGTCATACGACAGTGTACTGCTATTGAGATCGCTGCACTTATTTTATTATTTAACCTATAACCACGGGTTCTAATGTAGTCGATTAGATTGCGTATTTAAATTTTTACTCTTCCGATATTCGTATTTAATAATTATTCAAATCTATATCTATAAAAATATAGTTTTTTTTTTCGAACGCGCATCACTTAAAAACTGCTGAATATTTAGACGTGAAATTTGTGCCATCATATTCAACGTGTTTCAGAAAAGTTTTTAGCTAAACATTATCATTATTATAGTTAATATTATCGTCCATAGTTATCATAAATAAATTTTTTTTTATCTCAGGAATGTGGACAAGATAGGATCATAATAACAAATTACATTATTATTTCTGCGACGTTTCGGTCATTTATTTGACCTTCCTCAGGCATCTGAAAATTTCACATGTTAATAACCAACAACATAACATAACAATTGTTACAAATACAATATTTACCATAATACGAATTCTAACAATCACTATCTTACATTGCACAGTTGCCTTAGTCATATAAATCTTTACAGAATTGATAAAACTGGTAAATTTATTAATTATTACAAACTCCAGAAATAAAGTAAACACGACACTTATAAAAATTGTTAATTACATGGCACTGATTAGCCCGCCTCCAAAACATTAGGTACATGAATCATACTATACAATCTAAAAACATCTGTCATCTATACTAGCGCCAAACGCGCTAAGTATTGAATTCAAATTAAATATAAATACAAAATAAATATCAACTTTCCTTACAATGTAAAATTATACTAATCACAATTACAATTAAAATTATTTCCTTCTTTTAGATCTATAATCTCTTAATATATCATTATATAAAATACTTAAATTATTAGTGTCAGTTCTTTTATTCACAGTATCATTTATTTTGATAAAGATCATTTCACTTACATTACGCTTCCACCAATTAATTTCTTTGTCTAATATTTCTACATTTTCAAACGCGAAATTATGATGTTGATCAAAATAATGCGCTGCTAGCGCCGTTTTGTTCTCTTTTACTACGTTAATATTTTTACAATCGTATATATGTTGTTTTACTCTAGTATTTAAATATTGCTTGGTTTGTCCAACATAACACAACCCACATGAGTAAGGTATTCTGTACACTATTCCAGCTTGTTGTTGTTTACTTACTGGATCTTTTAACTTCGAATAGATGGAATTCGCTCTTAAGATGTTATAAAATGCTAATCTCACATTCGTTCCTATAAAACACCTATCTACTCTCTGTGATAGTTCTGCTACATAAGGAAACCGACAATATTTAATGCTATTATTCATATTACCCAAACTAGATGTTTTATTTTTCAAGTTCTCTTTAAATCTATTAATAACGCTATCCACCAATGACAAATCATAATTATTCTTCAACAACATATTCCGAATCTTCTTGAAATTAACTTCATAGAAGTCACTACTACTCAGCCTCGACATTCTATCCAGTAAGCCTTTGATCATACTTATTTTTTGAGACCGAGGATGATTCGAATTCCAGTTTAACAGTCGACCTGAACTAATTGGTTTAATAAACCAATCAGTTAATAATTTCCCATCGGATCTTTTAACTAACACATCCAAAAAAGATAAACTATTATCTTTTTCCACTTCCATGGTAAATTGTATATTATTGTCAAAACTATTAAATAATTCCAAGATGTTATTTACTTCACCCTCTGTTATCGCTACAATAGTATCATCTACACATATAACCTCAAGAAGTGAACATCGAACAGCAAAAGCATTAGAATCTGACCAATCACGTAATTCACAACGATGTTAGCTATTACTGGACTCGCAGGGTTTCCCATGCTGCTTCCGTCCATCTGTGAATAGAACTCCCCTTGATACACAAAGTAACTTGAGTCATAACAAAATATTATGAGGTCCTCCAATACCTTCCTAGGAACTCTTACCAAGTGTTTGATGTTATCCCATGTTTTCTCAATTACTTTAAGTATCAAGTCTCGACGTACATTTGTAAACAATGACACCACATCTAATGATATCAGTACATAACCTTCTGGTAAGCTAACTGTTTTACTGAACGCCACGAAGTCAAATGAATTTTTTATATTATATTGAAACGTTTCAATCACTGGAGACAATATTTCATGCAAGAACCTTGCCAGATTATAGCTCGGGGAATGGACACAACTGACCACTGGTCTTAAACTACAAGTTTGTTTGTGAGTTTTTCTCAAACCATAAATCCTAGGTGCAACAGTATAATTTGCATTCAGATGTTTACCTTGATGTTCATCCACTATTTCCAATGTTACTAACTCTTTCACTAAATCATTTGCTACCTTTTGCCATTCGTTTGTGAGTTTTTCTCAAACCATAAATCCTAGGTGCAACAGTATAATTTGCTTTCAGATGTTTACCTTGATGTTCATCCACTATTTCCAATGTTACTAACTCTTTCACTAAATCATTTGCTACCTTTTGCCATTTGTTTGTAGGATCCTTGCTTAGTAATCTAATCTTAAGAATCTATCAAGTGATGGTAAACATATTTACAATTATACTGATGTGCAGCTTCCACCGGAAGTTGAAATGATATTGAACTTGGAGCCAAAGTTTGGTATTGAAATAAAAGAGAAATGGAATGTAATACCGACTGTGATCAAAGATTTGGAATTTGGGTGGAGCATAACGAAGTTGGATAATTGTAACATTATGAGAAAAAGAAAGTATTAAAAATAATTTGAGATCAAAAGCTATT
>NC_058160.1:16313940-16318972 GCF_020080835.1 Cotesia glomerata
TATTCTCTGTGATAGTTCTGCTACATAAGGAAACCGACAATATTTAATGCTATTATTAAAATTACCCTAAACTAGATGTTTTATTTTTCAAGTTCTCTTTAAATTCTATTAATCAACGCTATCCACCAATGACAAATCAGTAATTATTCTTCAACAACATATTCCGAATCTTCTTGAAATTAACTTCATAAAGAAGTCACTACTACTCAGCCTCGACATTCTATTCAGTAAGCCTTTGATCATACTTATTTTTTGAGCATCCTGAGGATGATTCGAATTCCAGTTTAACAAAGTCGACCTGAACTAATTGGTTTAATAAACCAATCAGTTAATAATTTCCCATACGGATCTTTTAACTAACACATCCAAAAAAAGATAAACTATTATCTTTTTTCCACTCTCCCATGGTAAATTGTATATTATTGTCAAAACTATTAAATAATTCCAAGATGTTATTTACTTTCACCCTCTGGTATCGCTACAATAGTATCATCTACACATATAACACTCAAGAAGTGAACATCGAACGGCAAAAGCATTAGAATCTGGACCAATCACGTAATTCATAACGATAAAGTTAGCTATTACTGGACTCGCAGAAGTTTCCCATGCTGCTTCCGTCCATCTGTGAATAGAACTCCCCTTGATACAGCAAAGTAACTTGAGTCATAACAAAATATTATGAGGTCCTCCAATACCTTCCTAGGAACTCTTACCAAGTGTTTGATGTTATCCCATGTTTTCTCAATTACTTTAGAAGTATCAAGTCTCGACGTACATTTAAACAATGACACCACATCTAATGATATCAGTACATAACCTTCTGGTAAGCTAACTGTTTTTACTGAACGCCACGAGAAGTCAAATGAATCTTTTATATTATATTGAAAACGTTTCAATCACTGGAGACAATATTTCATGCAAAGAACCTTGCCAGATTATAGCTCGGGGAATGGACACAACTGGACCACTGGTCTTAAACTACCAAGTTTATTTGTGAGTTTCTCCTCAAACCATAAATCCCTGTGGTTGCAACAGTATAATTTGCTTTCAAGATGTTTACCTTGATCGTTCATCCACTATTTTCCAATGTTGCCAACCCCCTTTCACTAAATCATTTGCTTTACCTTTTTGCCATTTGTTTGTAGGGGATCCTTGGCTTAGTAATTTATACGTCTCTCTTTTTTGTCATTTAACATCTTTCTCATCTCTCTTTCATACTCATCTTTAAACATTACCACTGTTGTGTTCGTTTGTCAGCTCTTGCAACAATCAAGTCAGGTCTCTCTTTTAGAAATTTTTTAGTAATGTATAAATTCTTTATTATCACTTTATAATTCAGCTTATCTTCTTTATTATAAAAGTTCGACATTACATTAATAGCTTTTGATCTCAAATTATTTTTAACAATTTCTTTTTCCGCAATGTTACAATTATCCAACTTCACAGCTCCAATTCCAAATTCCAAATCTTTGATCACAGTCTGGTCATTATATTCCATTTCTCTTTTTATTTCAATACCAAACTTTGCCCAAGTTCAATATCATTTCAACTTCCGGTTGGGCTTTGCACATCAGTATAATTGTAAATATGTTTACCATCACTTGATAGATTCTGACAGTTTATCTTCCGTTTTTATTAATGCCATCAAACTTTCCAACATTTCTATCTTTTTATTTTTTTAAAAGTATAATCATATCTTCTATTGTTCATTACCACACATCTATTAAATAATTGCTCAGAGACTAAACCTTTAACATACTCCTCTATCTCCAAGATCCGTTTCTTTAGCCATATCAAAGCAAATTTTAAGGGAGTTGGGAAAGAACGGATAGGGGAAAGGGGGGACCTACTCAGTGGGAATTTTTCCGTAATTGAAAAAATAATCAGACAGCCCAGACTGGGGATCGAACCCAGATCTCTCGGATACGCGCCAAGGGCTCTACCAGTTAAGCTATCCGAGACAAGTACTGACTACTTTATTCAGTCACGTATATAAGACCCACCGAGAAACAACGCCACCGTCCATCTTACGGTAAAGAGCCATATCAAAGCAAATTTTAAGGGAGTTGGGAAAGAACGGATAGGGGAAAGGGGAGACCTACTCATAATAATAATACGTGAGGTGAAGTTAAAAGATCCAGTAAGTAAACAACAACAAGCTGGAATAGTGTATAGAATACCTTGCTCATGTGGGTTGTGTTATGTTGGACAAACCAAACAATATTTAAATAATAGAGTAAAACAACATATATACGATTGTAAAAATATTAACGTAGTAAAAGAGAACAAAACGGCACTAGCAGCGCATTATTTTGATCAACATCATAATTTCACGTTTGAAAATGTAGAAATTTTAGACAAAGAAATTAATTGGTGGAAGCGTAATGTAAGTGAAATGATCTTTATCAAAATAAATGATACTGTGAATAAAAAGAACTGACACTAATAATTTAAGTATTTTATATAATAATATATTAAGAGATTATAAATCTAAAAAGAAGGAAATAATTTTAATTGTAATTGTGATTTGTATAATTTTTACATTGTAAGGAAAGTTGATATTTATTTTGTATTTATATTTAATTTGAATTTAATACTTAGCGCGTTTGGCACTAGTATAGATGACAGATGTTTTTAGATTGTATAGTATGATTCATGTACCTAATGTTTTGGAGGCGGGCTAATTGGTGCCATGCAATTAACAATTTTTATAAGTGTCGTGTTGACTTTATTTCTGGAGTTTGTAATTAATTAATAAATTTACCAGTTTTATTAATTCTGTAAAGATTTATATGACTAAGGCAACTGTGCAATGTAAGATAGTGATTGTTAGAATTCGTATTATGGTAAATATTGTATTTGTAACAATTGTTATGTTATGTTGTTGGTTATTAACATGTGAAATTTTCAGATGCCTGAGGAAGGTCAAATAAATGACCGAAACGTCGCAGAAATAATAATGTAATTTGTTATTATGATCCTATCTTGTCCACATTCCTGAGATAAAAAATTTATTAGAAAATATAGTTGAAAAATTATGAAAATATGACTTATCAGGCTTGTTACTCTGAGCTATTGCGGAGACAACGAATCTTTCTTATACAGCTTTGTAGCAAATTTAATGTACTAAAAAATAAGAACCAAATTTTTCGTATTTTTATCGATGGTTCACTTGAACAAAGCTAAAAATTAGAAAAATAGGATTTTGTTGGTCTGTAACTTTGAAAATATTGATGATACAAAAAATTTATCCAGCTGTTTTTTGTAGTGCGTCAAATGGACTACAAAATTGTCGTTTGATGTTTTGTTCTATCTTGGATAGTTTAGCTAAAAATTACGAAAAACACGAAATTTGGGGAAAATTGATACTGTAAAGCTTTATAAAAAGTCAGGCTTCGATGGTAGCAATATGACCCAATGAAATTTTTTGTTTAGAATTTATTTTCAAATGAGGTCTAATAGTTCATCTTATGAAAAAATGAAATCTTCAGACGTTGCGGCAGTAAAAATGGAAAAAATTTTTTCCCGTGTTATTTAAATGGGAAAAACTTGAGAATCGATGGAGAACCTCTTAAAATTAAAATTAAGAACTCTCCTTTGGACAGGCCTTTTATTTCGACATCATCTACGATATTTTGAGCGGAAAGTGAAAAAAAAAATTAGGAAAACGGTTGACCCTGAAGGCCATCCCTGCAACTTCCCGCTAATTCCATACTTAGGCGCTTAAAATTGCACCAATGACGTTTTTGAGCTCTTCGAGCTCAGAAATACAATTTATGGGTTATTTTGAGCTTTCCGAGCTCAAAGAGATTGCTTTCCTATCCTTTAAAGCTCTTCAAGCTCAAAAGTCTGATAGAGATTTGATAAGACACTATTTTTTGAATTTTTTAAACCACAATAACTTTTGAATGAATAAACCGATTTTACGCGGTTAGAAGCATTCGACGCAATTTTTTAAGCCTCACAAAGAATCTTAAATTTTGAATTGGTCGCACTAGGAATTTTGGAGTTATTCCGAAAAAACACTTCTTTCGGTTTTCTTTCGTTCACGATATCTCGAATGAATCAACCGATTTTGACCGGACTGGTGGCGATCGACGTGGTTTTTCGAGGTTAAGAGCTGATTAGTTATTGGAATTGAACCTTTAAGCCGTTTAAAAGTTATTCCAAAAAAACCACATTTGAAAAAAAATTTTTTCAGTTTTTTAAGATTTCTCAAAATCTATTGATCTGAATCGGTCCAAATAGTTTTCAAAATCTAAGTTTGGTCAAATTCTTTCGAATGGCACCAACCGCGATGAAATCGGTCAAGCTGTTCAAAAGTTATAAGCGGTTCACATACTTTCACACACACACACACACACACACACACACACACACACACACACACACACACACACACACACACCACACACACACACACACACACACACACACACACACACACACACACACACACACACACATACATACACAGACAACCATGACAACCTCGCGGGGATAGTCAGGGAAGCTTCCGATTTTTCAAAACGGGGTGAAAACAATAACTTCCCTGATTTTGAAAATCTTCGATTTTCTTAGCGGGAAGTTAAAAATATCCGATTTTTGGCACACCCTATTATATACTATATATATATATATATATATATATATATATATAAATAGTAAACTTTTGAACCATATGCATTTTTCTGAATCCGCTCGACGAGCTGAGTCGAAATATAGCAAAATTTTTCGAAAGTTCCGTCATGAGGACCAATAAAAATGTCCTAAAGTTATCTAAAAATTCTTTAATATTTTTATTTTTTGTAATGAAAAAATTGTAAAAACTTCTGAAAACGGTTGACCCTGCAGGCCATCCCTGGAACTTCTCGTTATTATGTACAAAACAGCCAAAAAATTATCACTTTAAAACTTTAGATCTCTTCGAGCTCAAAAACACAACTTTTACTCTTTCGCGAACTCTTCGAGCTTGGAATTCTTATGATTGTTGAGGACATACTTTTTTGAAAATTGAGCGAAAATCAAG
>NC_058160.1:16319072-16385078 GCF_020080835.1 Cotesia glomerata
TATAGATATATAGATGAATGTTTTGTTAATATAAAGAAAATATATTTGATTCAATATAAGCTCAAATATATTAGTGCCGTATATTACTTAGTATATGTTATACAATATACTATTATTATATAAAAATTACTTATATAGAAAACTATATAATAGATAAATATATTTTTCGTAAAATATATGTTGAGATAGATTATTACTGTATACTTTCATTTATAAAATTTCAATTATATGGCAACATATATTTTTTTATTGTAAAATACCATACATAATACCAGATATTTGTGATATGTCGAAATAGCTCAAAACGGAAAGATTAATAAAGTAAAAATTAATAGTTTGTCGTATATCTTATGTTTCAAGAACAACTTGATCAATCGAGTTTACGGTTGAAGCAAATCTGAATTTCAGTAAATTAGTAACACATCGCGAAATATTTTCTTTTGACGTGATAACGTCTTATAAATTGATGAACACCAGCAACACACATGAAAAATATTAACGTTCCGCCTGAGCCTGTTCGTGCAAGCGATAGCGCGCAACAAGCGATAGAGAAGCACGATAAAACAAACGATAGAGAGACCTTAGCGTTGGCTTGTGACACACTCATCTCTCTTCTCGCGTGACGTCAGAGCTAGCAGTTCGAATATTGTTCTATAACTAAGTAATTGTTCGTGAATAATTAAACAAATTACTTAAATTAAATTAGCAAAAACTGTAAATAATATTTGAAAATTAAAAATTAATGTTTATAAACTATAAATAATATTTGAAAATTAAAAATTAATGTTTATAACCAGTTTTAAAAATATTTATGTCAAATTATATCAAATTATTATTATTGATAATATTAATAATTAATATTAATTACGAATAAATAAAAACTATAAATTAATAAAATAATAATAAAAAATCATAAAATAATTTTTCTGCCCTCCAGGCGGAAAGTGGCAACTTTCGGCCCGCTGCGCTAAACGAAATTGCCGCTTTCCGCCTCTGTCGGACAGAAAAATAGTATACAAACCTATGGCAGGAAAATAATAAATATCTCAGACCACATATATGTCGACCTCGGCTTCGCCTCGGGCAACATATATGTGTTCTGAGACATTTCTCATTTTCTTGCCACAGGTGTGTAATATACTAATAAATAATAATAATTATATCAATTATCAAATTATTATATCAATTTTTAATTATCAATGTATTAATAGTATTAAAGTACTTATTCTTTGTTAAAATATTTTTTAAATATTTAAAATTTTAAAATTTTCAAATACAAAATAATGATAATTCAGTGATAATAATTCAATTGAATTTATAAAAGTATGCAATTTTTCATCAATGTTTCTTTATGACGTTATCACGTAAAACTATCGTCCGTAAACCGACTTTACAGACAACCAATTTTTTTTTTTATATAACTTTTTTCAGAGAATTATTTGGCCTCAGCATTCTATTGTAATTTTGGTACCAATGCTAATATTAATATTACAATGAACATATAATTTAAAGTATATTTTAAAATATACTGAAAAACACCCTGTTCTTATACTATTTATAATATAGTGTTGATTATAATATGTACAATATATTTAATCCTATATAGCTGAAAATATAATTGAAATATATGTTATGAGTATAACATCAATACATAATACTACATATATTATTATTGTATATATGAAACGGCAAAATTTTGCATATGGGTCCTTATATAATTACATATATTTTTATATATGTAAATTATAATTTTTTGTATATGATGAAGGATATATAGCTTTTTC
This sequence comes from Cotesia glomerata, assembly GCF_020080835.1. Classification (NCBI taxonomy): domain Eukaryota; kingdom Metazoa; phylum Arthropoda; class Insecta; order Hymenoptera; family Braconidae; genus Cotesia; species Cotesia glomerata. The sequence goes on from NC_058160.1 coordinate 16,320,857, forward strand.
ATGCGGGACTCACCTTCTAAAGCTGGAATAATTCGAAAAAATTGTAAAAATTACCATTCATAACCATAAATCTGTGACAAACACAAGACATAAAAAGATAGAAAAAAATGATTTTTACGAATCCTAAACGAATCCAGACAATTTTTCAGATAGTTCTGAAGAATTCAATAATGCTAAACGGATTGAAAACAATAATGATCGAAGTGCAATGAATCTTGACAGTGATAGCGAAGATAATAACGACGATAATAGTGACAGTGACTCTAATGATGAAAGTAGTTTGTTTTGCCGCCAAGGCAAAAGAGAGTTGGTCACCCCGACTCTCATAACTATACCTGTTTTGCCGCCAAGGCAAAAGAGAGTTGGTCACCCCGACTCTCATAACTATACATGTTTTGCCGCCAAGGCAAAAGAGAGTTGGTCACCCCGACTCTCATAACTATACCAAAAGCTTAACCAGACTCGAGACTCAACAAGAGTCATTTCTATGACTGTTCTCCGCGAACACGTCCAATAACACGTTTGTAATGGCTGCCGCACCTGCGCACCATGAGCTAGCGGGAAGAAGCCCGGCCGGCACGAAGCACGAGGCGCCAGACGCAGTGCAGCCAGATCGTGGGTAGAAGTTACCCTTTCCCGAGACCTCTACCCACACGCCACACAATGATACACTACTGTATCCGTGAGCGAGCAGCGTCGATGTTGCTCGGAAGGAGCCGAGAGCGACCGAAGTCCGTTGCCCCTCGCGCGCCAAAGTTCCACCACCAAACCGCCAGCATTTACTCCAATACATGGAAGCTGAGCACGTTCGTGAGTCGGCAAGCCAAAAGTGAGGCTTGGAAAAAAATGAAGTCAGCGCGAGGATCCTCGCGTGTGACGTCATGCGTCAAATTTTTTATGTTTTCAGGTTCTTCTTTTATAAATTATAAATTATAATAATAATAATAATTATTATTATTATTATTGTTAATATTATGGTTAATAGTTAATGATAACTTGAAATTCCTAAACGCAATTTAAATATAAGTTTACTCATACTCAGTAAGCTGCCTTGATAGGCGCGCGGTAAATTTTTTGGCTCGGGTGCCTAAAGTACCGGGTTCGAGAACTCGGCAATTTTTTTTTTTTTTTTTTTTTTTAAACAAAAATTTTTTTTATTTTGTTTTTTTAATACAAATTATTGTTATTACTTGTTAATTTTTTTTTTTTTTGCTTATAATTAAATTTTTACACAAGCAAACGTATAAAATTTATTATTAAAATTGTAATTATTGTTTTATTGTTATTCTTACTATTATTATTATTATTGTTATCATTATCATTATTATTATTGTTAATATTATGGTTAATAGTTAATGATAACTTGAAATTCCTAAACGCAATTTAAATATAAGTTTACTCATACTCAGTAAGCTGCCTTGATAGGCGCGCGGTAGATCTTTTGGCTCGGGTGCCTAAAGTACCGGGTTCGAGAGCTCGGTAATGTTTTTTTTTTTTTTTTTTTTTCAAACAAAAATTTTTTTTATTTTGTTTTTTTAATACAAATTATTGTTATTACAATGCCTTTCAATGATTCGTACCGGTCAAGAATTTTACGGAAAATGGAAACATCAAAATTTGGCCAACTCTAAATAAAGAGATCACTAAGTAAAAAATTTATATAAATATTATATTAGAAATAATAAAAAAATTATTTGTCTAAATAAGGATAATTCAAAATTTCGATATCAATAAAGATAGTAATGTAAAAATTTAGTCACCAGAAAAATTGGAATTATTTTAAAAAAGATAAGCATAAAATTATAAAATTTAAAAATAAGATATCTATGAAATTAGACAAATCATAAAACAAACAAGTGAAATGACAGATATTTAAAAAAATGGAGAAGAATAAATTTAGACAAGTTAATAAAAAGACAACTGAAAATTTAGAAATATAAAAAAATTGACAGTTTTAATTATTCGTAAACTTAAAAAATATCCATCTCTAAATATAGACCAGTAAATTTAGATATCTTTAATTTTGGACATCTCTAAATATTTACAAATATAAATTTTTTTAATTTTTAAAAAAGACGATTAAAAACATAGTAATCATACAAAATAAGTACTAAGAAATTTAAAATACAAAAGATAGCTAAAAATTAATTAATTTTCCTGTGACCGCTGCTCCAGGAAGTTATAAAGTTATTTGCGATCAATTGTCCTGTTATTTTTAAAACACACCAAGATTTTGCTTTTAATCTTAGTAAAAAATATTTTCGAGGACCCGGAACTACCAACAGCTCCTGTGACCGCTGCTCCAAGAAGTTGTAAAGTTATCGAACGCAAATAATGGATTGCGGGGGTGGACGTTAACAATGAAAATTAAAAATTTCCGACATCTAGCTCCTACAGACTCCTAATTTTGTATGAATTTTGTGTAAGTGATGTAAAAATAATTTATGAACGAATTTTACGATATCCCACTCCACAGAGGAATGCGGGGGTGGGTCTTAACAATGAAAATTTTAAATTTTTTAGCTGTTGCTCCTAAAGGCTCAAAATTTGATAAGTATCTGCTATATGCGAGGTAGAAATGATCTAAGAGTGGATTTTATGACAATCTACTCCCAATATGGATTGCGGGGGTGGACGTTAACAATGAAAATTAAAAATTTTCGACTTTTAGCTCCTACAGACTCCTAATTTTGTATGAATTTTGTGTAAGTGATGTAAAAATAATTTATGAACGAATTTTACGATATCCCACTCCACAGAGGAGTGCGGGGTGGGTCTTAACAATGAAAATTTTAAATTTCCGAGCTGTAGCTCCTATAGGCTCCAAATTTGGTAAGAATCTGTTCTATGGGATGTAGAAATGATTCAAGAGCGGATTTAATGACAGCCTACCCCCAATATGGATTGCGGGGGTGGGCGTTAACAATGAAAATTTTAAATTTCCGAGCTACAGCTCTGACAGACTCATAATTTTTTATGAATTTTCTGTAAGTAATGTAAAAATAATTTATGAACGAATTTTACGATATCCCTCCCCACAGGGGGATGCGGGGGTGGGTTTTAACAATTAAAATTTTTAAATTTTCGAGCTGTAGCTCCTATAAGCTCCAAATTTGAAAAGAATCTGCTATATGCGATAAACTGAAACTAAGGAAACGACCCAAAGTCGAAGAAAGTATTTACTAGCGTTATAGATTGAAATATAGATTAACTATTAAGTTGGAATACTAAAATAAAATAATAAATTATAAAATTAGTGTAAGAAAAGTAGATTTAAGCGAAAGATGTATCAGAGTTTGTTAGACAAGCTGTACATCTGGTGCCAATAAATAATAAATAAAATTCTCTTATGAGTATTAAAATCAATAATAAAATTTAATGAATCATAATTAATTATGAATTATTTTTTTTTCTCCATTCAAATTTTAATCGTTCTTGATTGGCCAATCTTTTTAATTTTTGTTCGGTTAAAGAGAATAAATTGTCGCGGAATTCCTTAAAAAACAAGAAGGTGTCATAAAGAGCCCTGATGAATGATCCCTATTGAAAATAAAAAGAAATTATTATTGTTAATTATTAAGCAAAATTAATTATTAACTCTAATACTAATCAAGGAAATTTAATGTTTTACATTTCGTGCTTGATCATATGCAATTCTATAAGAATCACTTTGTGATTCTTTAAAAGCCATTGCCTCATGAATGCGACAATCTCTCAAAAAAATTTTCACAATAGTAGTGCATCCAATGACATAAATCCCATCAATCTGGTCGACAAAATCTATTTAAGAACAAAAAAAAATTCTTAATGATTTTTGTGAAATTAATTGATCTTATACTCAAAGAAAAATTTAATTATCAATGAAAAAAGTATTCAGAAAGACATAAGTTGTTTTAGAGCAAGAAAAAATTTTCTACAGTCAAGAAAATATTCTTCACTAAAGAAAGTGTTACATAAGTAACTAAAATATTCGATAACTAAAATAATTAAAGCTATCCAATATATTTTCTTGAGTCAAAAAAATTGATCAATGATGTATGGATTTGTATCAAACATGATAAACAAATAATGACTATTATTGACTTACCAATTATTTGTTTTTTAATTTCATGAGACCAATCGTGAGGTTCAAATGTTTTATCTCCATTTACTATTAATTGTTCTAAATCCAAATTATTTAAATCCATTTCGAAAAAAAAAATTGGAAAAAATTTTTTTTTTAATTTGTTATTTTATATTTGGTTATTTTATTGTTTTATTTATTGAACTTTAAATTTTATTTTTATTTACATTAGTTAATTATTTTGTAAATATACTTATTAATAATATTGGTTGAATATTCTTTGTAAATAATATTAATTTTTTAGTTTATAAATATATTATTTTAGTTATTAAATTGAAATAGGTTAATTATTTGTAAATACATAACTTCAGTATGCTTATATTTAGGATGACATTTGTTTTGACACTTTTTTTATTGTGTCAAAATAAAAATATTATCAGACAGCTGTCACGATAAATATTAAAAAAAACTGATCTTATTGATTTAATAAAATCTATTAGACCGGATTTAAGTGAGCTTAATTGAGTAAAGTTAAATAATCTATAATTTTTTTTTTGTTAATAAGGTGATTCCTTAATAATAATAGAATTTTAGTTAATGTAGTGTTGATGATAATTTAGTGAAATGCTACTCAATTAAGAATTAATTTTATGGATATTCAAAGTGAGTGAAATCAAACCAAAAGTGATTTCTTCTTTTTAATGTTCTTGCAGTCTTGGTGAGTTTTTATTTAATCGTTTTTCTGTTTCAAAATATATAATCTATATATATATAAGAAATTTCCACCTATATATTGACTCATCACGATATCTCTGAAACCATAAAGCGTAGAGACTTGAAATTTGGTAGGAATATTCCTTTCGCCGTGTAAAGGTCAGCTAAGAACGGATTTTACGAAATTCTACCTACAAGGGGTTGCGGGGGCATTGACAATGGAAAATTCCCATTTTTAAACTATAGCTCCTATTTACTCCAAATTTGGCAGGAATCTCCTATATGTGATGTAGAAATGATCTAAGAGCGGATTTTATGACAATCTACTCTCAATATGGATTGCGGGGGTGGGCGTTAACAATGAAAATTTAAAATTTCCGAGCTATAGCTCCTAGAGAATCCTAATTTTGTATGAATTTTTTGTAAGTGATGTAAAAATAATTTATAAACGAATTTAACGATATCCTACCCCACACGGGGTTGCGGGGGTGGGTGTTAATAATTAAAATTTTTAATTTCCAAGCTATAGCTCCTATAAACTCCAAATTTAGTAGAGGTCTTCTATATGTGATATAAAAATGATCTAATAATGGATTTTACAACAAATCAACTCCAATAATGATCGTGGGGGTGAGTGTTAACCATAAAAAATCTTAATTTACAAACTATAGCTTCTAAAAACTCTAAATTTGGTAGAAATTTTTTATCTCTTATGTAGAGATCACCTCAAAATGGATTTCAATAAAGTCTACTTCCGATAGGAATTGCGGAGGTGGGTGTTAAAATCTAAAATTTTCATTTCCAAACTGTAACTTCTACAGACTCCAAATTCGGTGAGAATCTTCGTGTATGATGTCTATTTCAGTTAAGGGATTGCGGGGGCATTGATAATGAAAATTTCCCGTTTGTAAAATATAGTTCTTATAGACTCCAAATTTGGTAAAAATCTTCTACATGTGATGTAGAAATAATCTAAGAGCGGATTTAACGACGAATCACCCCCAATAAGGATTGCGAGGGTGGGTGTTGACAAAAAAAAATCTTAATTTCCAAAATATAGATTCTAAAAGCTGTAAATTTGGTAAAAATCTTTTATTTGTCATGTAGAGATCATCTCAAAACGGATTTCAATAAATTCTATTTCCAACAGGGAGTGCGGGGCTGGGTGTTAGAATTTCAAATTTCCATTTTCAAACTGTAACTTTTACAAACTCGAAATTAGGTCGGAATCTTTCATTTGTCATGAGGAGATCATCTCAAAACGGATTCCAAAAAATTCTACTTCTGATAGGGATTGCGGGGGCATTAACAATGAAAATTTCTCATTTCCAATCGATAGTTTTTATAGACTCAAAGTTTTGTTGGAATCTTTTATTTATAATGTAAAAATCATCTCGAATAGGATCTTACGAAGTTCCTCCCCCACATAGGAGTACGGGAATGATAATTGTCAAAAAATTCATATTCTTTAAATACAGTTCCTACAAATATAAAATTTGATAGAATCTCAAGAGAAACAGACAAATACCGAGATGGCCTCCAACGTCAACGGATTTAAATATTTTTCTTACTTAATAATGATATTTTCTTACAACAATCGTCTCTTTGGCAGCGGCAAAAAAGTCATTGTACCGTTTCCAAAATTTAACATTACATATAGCTATTCAGTCAACGGACTAAGAATTTTACATACATTTTATTTTTGCTGATCACATAATCGATGAATTGTTCTCATTACGGGATCGCGAAAATGTAACAGATTAAAAGCATTGCATTTTCTAAACACATGAGATATAGAAAAGAAATTTGAGATATAAAAAATATGAAAAAAAATAAATAAAAATAAAACATAAAATTTAATTTATTTCCTTTTCAATTCGCCCAGCGAAGCGGGCGGGAAACCGCTAGTATTTATATAAATTTTTTACTTAGTGATCTCTTTATTTAGAGTTGGCCAAATTTTGATGTTTCCATTTTCCGTAAAATTCTTGACCGGTACGAATCATTGAAAGGCATTGTAATAACAATAATTTGTATTAAAAAAACAAAATAAAAAAAATTTTTGTTTGAAAAAAAAAAAAAAAAAAAAAAACATTACCGGGCTCTCGAACCCGGTACTTTAGGCACCCGAGCCAAAAGATCTACCGCGCGCCTATCAAGGCAGCTTACTGAGTATGAGTAAACTTATATTTAAATTGCGTTTAGGAATTTCAAGTTATCATTAACTATTAACCATAATATTAACAATAATAATAATGATAATGATAATGTTATATCCGGCGTCGCCTCATATAACACTCAGGGTCTCTGCCTCACGACGAAAAGTGCAGCGCTTGCACTTTGAAGGACAATCGGACGGACAACACCTCGATCACGCCTTGAGCACACCGTGTCCACGTTCTGTCAAACTTGCAAATTTTAGACCAATAACAAAATTCAATTCCCTTCCAAAAGTCGCGACCCGAGTGCTTAAAAACCCTAAGCACCGCGGGACGCGCGTTCAATCTTTTATTAAAGAATACGAGGGAAGGTATCCTCGTAGAGCCCGTGTGTGTCCTTGTACCGCGTTACGTACGAGGCAGTATAAAGCACTAGGTCGCTTATACGAAATTCTAAATTTACTATTCTCTCTTTTGATTCTTTGAATTATATCGTCTACGAATCGCGTCAGTGTGCTCTTCGAGCAGGATCGAGGGCCCCGTTGTCCGTAGTGATATCTTTCTCTAAATTCTAACTTTTCGATCTATTAATTAATTTAAAGGCGGATCTAAGTATCCGCCTGAGTCGTTACTCTGTTCATGAACTCATAATAAAACATTCTAAATCATAAAATATAGTTATAAGTGAATAGTTATTAAGTGAAATATTGTGCATTGAGTGCGTCTCGCCCGTAGGGCGGCTAAATATTGAATAAACAGTAAAACTCCGAATATCGTGGAATCCATCATTTCTAAGATTAGTTCCTGAACCTCTTTCATCACATCGATCTCAACCACGAGAGAAGGAAGAGAAACCAGTCCAGGATCTACCGATCGACAGCTCAAACTTCAATCAACAACAAAATTCGTAAGGGACGAAGGTAAGTTCGGTTTCTGTAATCGACTTCTCTTTAAATTCACCGTTAGGAACCCTGGTTACCAGGAGGCGTTCGAAATCCACATTAAAAATAAAACTCTTGTATTTTATCTACAAGAGAAAATCTATCGAAAGGCGTGTCCGAGCCTCCTCAAGGCCCACTCTACAAATAATTATTTAATTATAATTAATTCGGACATAACAATAACAATAATAATAATAATAGTAAGAATAACAATAAAACAATAATTACAATTTTAATAATAAATTTTAAACGTTTGCTTGTGTAAAAATTTAATTATAAGCAAAAAAAAAATTAACAAGTAATAACAATAATTTGTATTAAAAAAACAAAATAAAAAAAATTTTTGTTTAAAAAAAAAAAAAAAAAAAAAAATTGCCGAGTTCTCGAACCCGGTACTTTAGGCACCCGAGCCAAAAAATTTACCGCGCGCCTATCAAGGCATCTTACAGGGACATAGTGGTAATTTATATTTAACTTGCATTTAGGAATTCCGAGTAAGAATTAACCGTAATAACAATTATTAATGATAAATAATAATAATAATAATTATTATTATTATTATTATTATTATTATAATTTATAATTTATAAAAGAAGAACCTGAAAACATAAAAAATTTGACGCATGACGTCACACGCGAGGATCCTCGCGCTGACTTCATTTTTTTCCAAGCCTCACTTTTGGCTTGCCGACTCACGAACGTGCTCAGCTTCCATGTATTGGAGTAAATGCTGGCGGTTTGGTGGTGGAACTTTGGCGCGCGAGGGGCAACGGACTTCGGTCGCTCTCGGCTCCTTCCGAGCAACATCGACGCTGCTCGCTCACGGATACAGTAGTGTATCATTGTGTGGCGTGTGGGTAGAGGTCTAGGGAAAGGGTAACTTCTACCCACGATCTGGCTGCACTGGCCAGACGCCATGTGCACAGTTGAGTTGTGTTTGGGACTTGTAACCGACACAATATACCCGCTAGCCTCACTAACACTGATCCTACTTTGTGCCTTTTTCTTTGTTCAATAATTTATATAACAGTACATTCGCTATTTGATTTCAATTCAATTCATTAAATTATTAATTTGTGTTCTTTATCGCCGTAAAAAATAATATAATTTCAGAATAATAAAATCTAAATTTGATACTTGTGACGCAGTAGTTTGTTGGCGTCGCAGCCATTGTTTAACTTGCACGCCGTGCAATAAAGAAGCGTGATTTCATCATCTTTAATTAATTGTTTTAATTTCAAGTCTCTTTGGACATAATTAAACATAAAATAAATTTCTAATAAATTTAACTTCATAATAAAAATTATCTTGTAGAACAAATTATCAAACGTAGTGCTTCCCACGTGTTAAACATTGACATTATAATTGATCTAGACTCGCGTGAATATTTGCATTAAATTCAACCAATTTAAGTTCCAATTATTATCACGACACATATTTAATCTAAATAATTAACTTTCAACTGATCTCAATTTAACTAACTAACTATTTCATATTCTCAATTCATAAAAACATTTTATCCTCTCGGATCTTTATCAGCAGGTTGACGGTTGACCTCAACAACCTAACGGCGGCTGAGATCATCTCTCACCCCTATTGTGCGCCTAGTACAATTATTTATACTTACACATACACACAGTTTCACATCATACGCATCTGTATCTATCTTCGAGGAGTTTTTCTCTAGTCATTGCTAGAGTTTTCTCCCATTGGGGAATAAATTAGTTATAATTATTCACCCCAACATCGAGTGTTTTATTTTAAAATTAGAATTCCTGATCCTGATCCTAAATAATCAAGAAGAACAAAATAATTACGGAAACTCTCCTTCTTGGAGAGTTTGCGACAAAACATTTGGTGCCTCCTGTGAGGTCTGAGCTCACGAACCCTGGTGTACGAGTGGATAGAAGGAAGTGTCAATCAACATCAACATCGCTGGACATCTAACAATAAAAGATAAGTCTCTCAATTTTCTTCCTCAATTATTATCTCTCAATAATTACTACTTAATTATTTTAATAACTTAATTATTTAAATATTTAATTTATATTATTACATATTACTATTTCTTAATTAACCAACGATTAAAAATTAATTACTTGCGTCAATATTTATTTAACTAATTGACTGACATACGATAGTCAATTTATTACTTAAGTAATGCAATTGATTATTAATCAATTATTTAATATTACTATTATTATAATTTTATTTTTTATTACTACTATTATTTAAAATTATTTCAAAATGAATAAAACAGACATTCCCTTAGACAAAAAACGTCTACTGATTTTAAACAAGTCAATGCAGTCCAAACTGGACTAACACAAGAAAATGTTGATCTAGTAGCTATAAACTTACGTTTTGCTAAGGTCAAACAATTATATGAACATTACGATACGACCATCGACGAATTAGAAATGACTGATCCCGATAATGCAGAAGTTACCCTCGCAGACGACACACGAACTGCATACTTTGCACTTGCCAGTCAACTACATACTTTAAATCAATCCAATGCTAAGGGGAACAATTCACATAATAAAAATATATCCTCACGAGATACATCAGTCGGAAATACTACCTTTGAAACACAACGTCTTGCTAAACTTCCAACTGCAGAATTACCTAAATTTGACGGGAACTTTGAAAATTGGCTTTCATTTAAAAATATGTTCAAATCCTTAATTGATGTTCGTAAAGATCTTGATGACGTAAATAAATTGTATTATCTTCGTGCATCTTTAACTGGCGCAGCATCTAACAAGCTTTCGCTTTATGATGCAAGTGCAGAAAATTACACTAAAGCATGGGATCTTTTAACTGAAACTTATCAAAAGGAACTAGCTTTAGTTAACAAACATTACGATGCCCTTCTGGATTTAGATATTATAGAAAAACCTACTAATGAAAATTTCACTAAATTTATAGATCAAGCTCGCCAGCATTTAAATGAATTAGAAACACTTAATGCGAAACCGACTGATGCATTCATTGTACGGGTGCTGGAACGTAAATTACCCATATATATTAGAGAAAAATGGGAGGAGACATTTGACAATGAAAACACTTTCGACAATTGAACAGTTTGGTAAATTCGTGACTAAGACAGCTTTTCGATTTAGTTCACGTAAACCGAATCAACATCATGACACCGGTAACTCGTTCAAACGTAAACGTACTGACCGAACATTCAACGCTAATAAATCACAAAAAACTGAACCGACTGCACGAGCACTCATGACAACACCCTTGATAGCTTTTCCTCATTGTAAGGGTAACCACCCTCTCTATAAATGTCCAAATTTCAATTCACTAACAGTTGACCAACGTGTTAAATTTGTTAAGGCCTCCCGACTCTGTCCTAACTGCTTACGTGAACATAAAGGACCCTGTACTTCCATCCACTGCAAGCTTTGTCATAAATTTCACCACACTATGCTACATTACAAGCAAAATTCAAACACTTATACAAATCAGAACAAAAATATAATACCTAACCACAACACTTAGATCACCAAGATTTCAATTAATGATGAGCGCTCTCATCCAGATGCGTGATTCTAATGGTAAATTCGTACAAGCTCGTGCGTTACTTGATATTTGTGCTACTGCAAACTTCATTACCGAAAATTTAATTAATAGATTGAAATTACCTACCCAAACTTGTTCTATTCCAACCGGTGCAGTTAATGGAATACAAACTTTTTCTAAACATCTTATTCAAGTAGTATGCAAATCCTTAAACAATAAATTTCAAAAATCATTATCCTTTTTGACAGTTGAAAAAATCACTGATTTGAGTCCTAACGAAGTATTTCCACGTGATAAAATAGATATACCAAATAACATAGCCTTGGCTGATCCACTCTTTCATCTTCCGCGACCAGTAGATGTTCTCATTGGTTCCGGAACCACTTTAGCCTTGCTGTCAATTGGACAAATTAATCGCTCACATGAAGATTGTGATTTAATTATACAGAAAACACAACTTGGTTGGGTTGTAGCGGGGGGAGTCAATGAGGATAACGATACACAACCTGTATCATGTCAACTTTTAGATTTGTCAAATCAATTAACTCGTTTTTTGGATAATAAAGGACGTTAATCCTAAAGGGTCTAGAACCTTAGATGATTCTCTTTGTGAGACACATTACCAACTTAACACTACCCGAGATGCAAGTGGGAGATATATTGTGAAATTACCCTTTAAAGTCGAGAATGTAGATTTTGGTAATTCTAAACAACAAGCTTATAAAAGATTTCTCTCTTTACAGAGAAGATTAAATTTAGATCAGCAACTTAAGATTGAGTACAATAAAGTAATGCAGGAGTACATCGACCTTGGTCATATGGTACTCGTATCACATGATCAAGAGCCGGGCTACTATTTACCACACCATCCCGTCATAAAAACATCTAGCACTACCATCAAGGTACGCGTTGTATTCGACGCATCTGCAAAATCTGATAAAGGTATCTCCTTGAATGAGGTTCTGCTGACTGGGCCTACTGTACAAGATAACGTATTTACTATTCTATTACGTTTCCGTATCTATGTTTACGCTATGACTTCTGATATTGCTCAAATGTATAGACAAATCCGGGTCCATCCAGATCATCATAAATTTCAAAGAATTTTTCATTATCATAACGACAAAATTAGCACTTTTGAATTACAACGAGTCACCTTTGGAGTATCTGCTGCTCCATTTTTGGCCACACGTACAGTAAATCAATTAGCTGACGACGAACGTCATAACTTCCCAAACGCCTCGATTGTACTTAAACGCGATTTATATGTTGATAATTTGTTAACCGGGACTAATTCTTTACCTGAAATTTTGCAATTACGCGACGAAATAATTCAATTAGTAAGAAAGGAGGGTTTTGAACTCCGTCAGTGGGCCTCCAATCATAAACATGCACTAGACAACTTTGACCAAAGAACGCTTGACTTGGATTGTGCTATTAATGATGACCCTATTTCTAAAACTCTTGGTATTGTCTGGAACTCTTCAACTGATGAATTTATTTATACTGTCAATTCACTTAATTCTTTGAAAAAGATGACTAAAAGAACAATCTTATCTGATATCGCAAAAATTTTCGATCCACTCGAGATCTTAGGTCCAGTAGTACTTGCTGCTAAAGCGATGGTACAAGCATGTTGGAAGGTAAAGGTTCACTGGGATGAAACAGTACCACAAGAATTACACACTCGTTGGTGTAAATTTGCTGAACAACTACCTTTAATTAGAGAATTTGCGGTTGAACGTAACATTGTTATTCCCAATGCTAGTAATATCGAGATACACGGGTTTTGTGATGCTAGTAAAATAGGCTACGGAGCCTGCTTATATGTACGTTCAATGAATCAACAAGGTCAAGTAATTATCAAATTAGCTTGTTCAAAATCTAGAGTCGCGCTAATTAAAGAGGTAACCATACCTAAATTAAAACTGTGTGGAGCACAACTACTTTCTAGATTATACAAAGAAGCACTTCCTGCGCTTAATTTCACTTGTAATAAAATAGTCTTTTAGTCAGATTCAACTATTGTCTTACAATGGCTCAAACGCTCGCCCCACACTCTTAAAGTCTTTGAATCAAATCGAGTTTCTGAAATACAATCTCTTGGGAATGATGTAGAATGGCGACATATTAGAACTAGTGATAATCCTGCCGACTCTTTATCTCGAGGTCAATTACCGTCCGATTTTCTTAAAAACAAAACGTGGTTTGAGGGTCCTACGTGGCTTACACAAGATCCTAATACCTGGCCTATTTCTATTCAGTCTGTTCCTTCAGAACTACCAGGTTTACGAAAAAACACCTGTCTACTAGCATCTACCAGTGACCTCTTCCAACGCTTTTCATCTTATGCAACTCTCATAAATTCTTTTTCATTCATTTTACGTATGCTCAAATCAAGTCCGTTTAAACATAAACCGCTTAGTGTTGAAGAAAAATCAAAAACAGAAATTCGAATACTTACATTAATTCAACAAGAACAATTCCATTATGAAATAGAACAACTTAAAGAAACTGGAGACACTAAAAATCTAAGATTACGTTGTCTAAATCCTTTTATTGATCAAAACGGTTTGTTACGAGTAGGTGGTCGTTTAAAACACGCCCTTATTTCATTTTCTACAAAACATCCCATTTTACTGCCTTCACATCACTATGTTACAGACTTAATTATTAGAGAAACACATAAAAATGCATACCACTCTGGTATCCAAGCAACATTATCAAACTTACGTCATAAATTCTGGTTACTGGATGGAAAAGGTCAGATAAGGCGAGTTGTCAAAAGATGCGTGGAATGCATTAGACATCGTCCTGTGATACTTCAAGGGAAGATGGCTGACCTACCTAGTGCCAGAGTTACAGAATCAGCCGCGTTTTCTCACGTGGGAGTAGACTATTTTGGACCTTTGTTCATAAAAGAACGAAAATTTAGAAATCGAACTAAGGTTAAAGTCTATGGGTGCGTTTTTATTTGCATGGCCACTAAGGCGGTCCATCTTGAGATTGCTAGTGACCTGACTACGGATGGCTTCCTGGGAGCTTTCGGACGGTTTATTGGTCGCCGGGGGGTCCCGTCTCATGTTTATTCTGATAATGGTACCAATTTTGTAGGCACTAATAACCAATTACAAGAACTTTATGCACTTTTTACATCTAAATCTCATCAAAATTTAGTCAATGATTATGCAGTTAGAAAAAACATTGTTTGGAAATTCAATCCACCACTATCACCGCATTTTGGGGGCATTTGGGAGGCGGCAGTAAAGTCTTTTAAACATCATTTTAAGAGGGTGGTGAAGGATCAACTTCTGACTTTTGAAGAGTTGAATTCCTTAACTGTACAAATTGAAGCTATACTTAACTCTAGACCTCTATGCACGCTATCTAGCGATCCAAATGATCCTATCGCATTAACACCTGCTCATATTTTAATAGGGCGTCCTCTCACAATGCTGCCTGAAACTGATTTTTCTAATGTTGCAGACAATCGTCTAAGCGTATGGCAATTCGTCACTAAGGCAAGACAAGACTTTTGGAAGCGCTGGTATTTGGAATACCTTCACGAGCTTCAAATTCGTCAAAAATGGCATTCTACTCAAGAAGAAATCAAACCTAACCAGATTGTATTACTGATGGACATAAATCAACCATGTATGCGATGGGAACTGGGTGTGGTGGTCGAAATCCACCCTGGAGACGATGGAGTTACCCGACTAGCATCTATCCGAACAACACGAGGACTGTTCAAACGGAACATCACTCTATTATGTCCATTACCTATTAATGCCTAATCTTATTGTTATGTAATAACTACTGTATTACACTGCACAACATATCATATCATCTTGCTTACACATTCGCAACGGGGGGAGTGTGTTTTGCCGCCAAGGCAAAAGAGAGTTGGTCACCCCGACTCTCATAACTATACCTGTTTTGCCGCCAAGGCAAAAGAGAGTTGGTCACCCCGACTCTCATAACTATACCTGTTTTGCCGCCAAGGCAAAAGAGAGTTGGTCACCCCGACTCTCATAACTATACCAAAAGCTTAACCAGACTCGAGACTCAACAAGAGTCATTTCTATGACTGTTCTCCGCGAACACGTCCAATAACACGTTTGTAATGGCTGCCGCACCTGCGCACCATGAGCTAGCGGGAAGAAGCCCGGCCGGCACGAAGCACGAGGCGCCAGACGCCATGTGCACAGTTGAGTTGTGTTTGGGACTTGTAACCGACACAATATACCCGCTAGCCTCACTAACACTGATCCTACTTTGTGCCTTTTTCTTTGTTCAATAATTTATATAACAGTACATTCGCTATTTGATTTCAATTCAATTCATTAAATTATTAATTTGTGTTCTTTATCGCCGTAAAAAATAATATAATTTCAGAATAATTAAATTTAAATTTGATACTTGTGACGCAGTAGTTTGTTGGCGTCGCAGCCATTGTTTAACTTGCATGCCGTGCAATAAAGAAGCGTGATTTCATCATCTTTAATTAATTGTTTTAATTTCAAGTCTCTTTGGACATAATTAAAAATAAAATAAATTTCTAATAAATTTAACTTCATAATAAAAATTATCTTGTAGAACAAATTATCAAACTTAGAGCTTCCCACGTGTTAAATATTGACATTATAATTGATCTAGACTCGCGTGAATATTTGCATTAAATTCAACCAATTTAAATTCCAATTATTATCACGAAACATATTTAATCTAAATAATTAACTTTCAACTGATCTCAATTTAACTAACTAACTATTTCATATTCTCAATTCATAAAAACATTTTATCCTCTCGGATCTTTATCAGCAGGTTGACGGTTGACCTCAACAACCTAACGGCGGCTGAGATCATCTCTCACCCCTATTGTGCGCCTAGTACAATTATTTATACTTACACATACACACAGTTTCACATCATACGCATCTGTATCTATCTTCGAGGAGTTTTTCTCTAGTCATTGCTAGAGTTTCCTCCCATTGGGGAATAAATTAGTTATAATTATTCACCCCAACATCGAGTGTTTTATTTTAAAATTAGAATTCCTGATCCTGATCCTAAATAATCAAGAAGAACAAAATAATTACGGAAACTCTCCTTCTTGGAGAGTTTGTGACAAAACATAGTTCAAGCAAACCTTTTTTTAGTGTCAATAAATCAATATTTACCTTTCCATTTGTTTCTAAATCTACTTTTAATGAAAATGATCACTTGTTGGCTATAATTGCAATATCTATGCGCAATAACCTTTCCTTTGAAGTGACATTGTCCATGCTTACTTGGATGAAATTAACTCATAGTAATAATAACCTTCCGACAGCTAAAAAAGCTCTATGGAAAGCATTACATCGTGATGAATCATTGATTACCCGTCATATTTATTGCGGTATCTGTAAAGAAAATCTTGGAACAGGGATAACGCCATATAAAAATTGTAGTTGCGAATCATGTGGTCCAAATAAAAAATCAGAAAATGTCCATTATTTTCTTCAGCTAAACTTAAGTAGCCAATTATCTGGTATATTTAAAATCCCAGGTATTGAGAAGTCATTGAGTTATCGATTTACGAGAGAAAAAAAAGATTCATCAGCTATGGAAGACATCTTTGATGGACAAGTATATAAAAATTTGAGTTCATTTGGCAATTTCTTGAACAATCTATCAAATTATTCGTTCACAATCAATATAGATGGTTGTCAAGTAGCAAAATTGTCAAAAGCTAGCGCATGGCCTATTTACTTTCAGATTAATGAATTATCACCACATCTACGTAAGAAGCACATGCTTTTGGCAGAAGTTTTTGTAGATACATGTCATCCATCTTTAAACCTCATGTTAGATCCAATAGTGAAGAAATTACAAGAATTGCACGAAACTGAAATTGCTTGGAAAACTTCCGAAGGACAAAAAATTTTATCAAAGTTTGCTGTTATAACTTGTACTGTTGATTCTCTAGCAAGATTACTTATTATGAGAATGAAGCAGTTTAATGGCTACAACGGATGTTCGTTTTGTTACGCAGCAGGAGAATATCATGGACATAAAATCGTATATCCAAGAAGTCATAGTTATGGAAATTTGCGCACTGATGAAGAAATAAGAAGTGATATGCTCATTTCTTACGAATCCAAAACAGTAACTAATGGTATAAAGGGAATTTCTGCTTTAGCTGCTTTTCCAGAATTTGATTTAAGTAATGGACTTGCTGTTGACAGTTTACATGCAGTTTTTTTGGGAGCTGGACGACAACACTCAAATTTATTTTTTACAGCTACAGATACTCCATATTACATTGGTGATCCAACTAGTCAGGAAAGAATTAATAATCGCTTATTATCTATAAGACCTCCATCACGTCGAAGTCGTTTACCACGAAAGTTAGAAACATTTAATAATTGGAAAGGCTCAGAATTAAGAAACTGGTTGGATTACGCTGCACCGTGTTTGGATGGTATATTAGACATTAAATATATCAAACATTTTACTCTCCTGTCTCAAGCTGTGCACATTTTCAATAAAGATTCTATATCAAGAACTGATCTTGAGCATGCTGGAAATCTTATAGAACAATATGTCACACAGTTTGAAGAATTATTTGGGTTAAATCAAATGAGTTATAATATTCATTTATTAACTCACTTGGCGAGAAAAATTAAAAATTTAGGTCCAATGTGGGTACATAACGCATCGATTTATGAATCTTGGAACAAGAAAGTTATGGACAAAGTAACGAGCCCTCATGGGAGAGCTGACCAAATAGTGACCAGGTTTTTAATGACCAAATTCATAGAATCCCCAGTTTATAGCGATGTTATTTCTCCTGAAACCAAGCAATTTATACGTGACACTATGAAGATGCCTAACTTGAATGACGGAACTGTAATTAATAAAGATTTTCAATGTATGAGCAGCGCTGAAACCACAATACTTAACGAAACCGAACTCGATACACTTCAAGAGATGGGTTATAATCCAATTAACTGTGCTTCATCATACGCTAAAATTTGAGTGAACGGAGTTAATTACAGCAGAAAGAACGATAATGATAATAAATTCTGTAATTCCATAATATTTTATAATAATACATTTGGAGAAATATTATCTATTATTGAATTTAACAATGAAGATAATCATAAAATGCAAGGCTTTTTTGTGAAAGTTTTTAATATAAAAAAATGTGCATATGGTACAACGTATATAAAAGAAGTAGAGATAAGCAATCGACTAATTTTTATAAGTGAATTAAAATTTGTTAAGCCTGCAACTCTAATATGTACGGAAATAGGAAAATTTGTTTTTGAACTTCCAAATTGTTGGGAAACTGACTGAGATAATTAAAAACTTTTTAACTTAAAAAACAAATTTTACAAATATTTGTAATTTTTATCTATACAATTTTTTTGAAATTGTTAATATTGCAAATCGAAATATGTATTTTTAAATTGTTTATTTAAGTTCGATTTTTAGTAACTTTATATTACGTAACATCATTATCGAATTAAAAAAGCTAATTAATTGTCAAAAATTATTCTATTAATAAATTTGATTTTGAGTAATGTATTATTATGAAATCAGTAGAAATCGCTGTCTCAGAGTTACTGGTTCATATTAAAAAATGTTGATGATAAATGAAACATGCAATTAAACGAATCCTTTGAATGTCTTCTTGAATTAGTTATAGATTCCATGAATTCTTTCTCAAGTAAATATTATTGATACTATTAACATAAAATATAAATTTTGAATTTGATTCAGAACTTTGAGCGTGACTTAGAGCTAAAAACAACAATTGCCCAAGTCAAAATCAGAAGCATTTATTTACGTTTATAATGTCTGAGATGTTGCATGAACGTTGCAGATTTTGACTCTGGTAATTATAAGATACATTTTAAAAAACTCATTTTTTACTTTCAGCATGAGAAGAAGATAAATTTTGAGAAAATTTGATAAAATTACAATAAATAAGTAAGATTGCTATAAACACCGATAATTTATAATTTTCACCAGAAAATCAATAGGCTGAGGATAATCGGACACTAGCGTGTATTTAGCGGGTACTTAGCGTGAGTTATAATCTAAGATAATTTGGAGTAGACATTTAGCGTAAATATAATATTATCTGAACTGTGAGCTTTTATCTGATGGACTTTAGCGTGAATGGAAGCTTTTATTTGGATTTCAGCTGGAAATTTTCTTTTAATAATCAATATGATTTGTTTTTTACAATTATTTGCATAAATTTTATTGAGGACGTAATTGTATATAATAATTATAAAATCCACCGTAACATATATTTTTAATTTTCACTACAAATAACCTTATAATAACATTGCATGATTTTTTGTTATGTTACACCAGACAAAAAATATATAGTAGAAGAGACCGTGGGAGATCGACCTTCACCGATCTGATAACCAGATGAGACATATTTTTTATCGAATATAATTTATAAACAAATATGCCTATAATTACTTGCCTATCTGAAAGTGCTCATGGCTATTTTTAATTAAATTAACTTTAATCGATTTTTTTTCATCACTTTCATTCTTTTGATAACCAAATGAATTTTATTTCACTGTTAGTTTTTAACACACAGAATATGCCTCAGTAGGCTTGCCTACTCATTTTTGTGTATAGCTACCTGGCAAGCCAATGTGAACAGGTAAGTCAATATAGGTGACTCCATCGTTCTGCTAACTTATCGAAAGTTATATCAAATTTTAGATTATTTTATTACAAAATCAGTCATATAGACTTGCCTGCAAAAAATCATACTTAAAGCACTATTGCCTAGCTAAAAACTTTTAGAGTTTTAGCCATCTGATAGGTGCGAGAGAGAAAGTAGAGCGTCCGAAGTCTATGTGGTAGAACAGGACACAACATAGCAGCTGCAAGCTACCTGACCGTTGAATGTATCCGAGTGCGCATGCTCGTGTACATGTGAGTGACAGAGACAGCATTTATTTACACTTGTCATTAATTTTGAACTCCAATTTATTATAACTAATTTCGATCACAATTTTTATATTATTTCACACTATACGTACTTACAGCTATGCAAAACTCAAAAATAAATAAGTTAATATATTAATATTTTATTATATTAATATATTAATAAATAAATAAAAAAAAACTAATTTTAAAATTAATTTTTTTTCAAAAATTCCGAAAAAATCCTTCCAAGGGTCCTTGGAGGCTGCCGATTTTTTAGAGCACTCCTAGTACCCCTCCACATAATACAAAAAATCATTAGGCCGCTCACACACCCGGAACTACTCCTCCAGCCACCCTAAAGACTTATGAATTTTTCAAAAATTAAAAAATCCTTTCAAAGGGTCCTTGGAGGCTGCCGATTTTCAGAGCACTCCTAGTACCCCACAATATATATAAAATAATCAGGTTGCTAACACCCCCGGAACTCCCCCTCCAGCCACCCTGAAGACTTAGAGGTTTTTTATTAAAATTTCAAAAAAAATCCTTCGAAGGGTCCTTGGAGGCTACCGATTTTTTAGAGTACTCCTTGTACCCCTCTACAAAATATAAAAAATCATCAGGCTGCTCTAAAAAATCGGCAGCCTCCAAGGACCCTTGAAAGGATTTTTTCTATATTTTTTTTCAATTCATAAGTCTTTAGGGTGGCTGGAAGAGTAGTTCTGGGGGTGTTAGCGGCCTGATTATTTTTTATATATTGTGGGGGGATACTAGGAGTACTCTAAAAAATCGGCAGCCTCCAAGGACCCTTGAAAGGATTTTTTCTACATTTTTTTTCAATTTATGGGTCTTTAGGATGGCTGGAAGGGTAGTTCCGGAGGTGGTAGCGGCCTAATGATTTTTTGTATTATGTAGGGGGGTACTAGAAGTGCTCTAATAAATCGGCAGCCTCCAAGGACCCTCGCAAGGATTTTTTTAGAAGTTTTGAAAAAAATTCTGAAGTCTTCGGGGTGGCTGTGAGGGTAGTTTTGCTTTTTAGAGGGGTCAATATATCATTTTTAGGGCTATTTGTATTTTTTTGGAGCCGAAAAACTATTTTCAGTTTCAAAAGCAAAAAAAATTTTTTTTTTATTTTCGTTCATAAAAAAACGATCGGATCTTCAGGTACATGTTAGAACCATTTATTACAAAGTATAAAAAATACATAAAAAAATGAAATTCAAATATTTATTTAGCACGTGTTGTCACTAATAAATGATTTTTGACTATACACGAGCATGCGCACTCGGATACATTCAACGGTCAGGTAGCTTGCAGCTGCTATGTTGTGTCCTGTTCTACCACATAGACTTCGGACGCTCTACTTTCTCTCTCGCACCTATCAGATGGCTAAAACTCTAAAAGTTTTTAGCTAGGCAATAGTGCTTTAAGTATGATTTTTTGCAGGCAAGTCTATATGACTGATTTTGTAATAAAATAATCTAAAATTTGATATAACTTTCGATAAGTTAGCAGAACGATGGAGTCACCTATATTGACTTACCTGTTCACATTGGCTTGCCAGGTAGCTATACACAAAAATGAGTAGGCAAGCCTACTGAGGCATATTCTGTGTGTTAAAAACTAACAATGAAATAAAATTCATTTGGTTATCAAAAGAATGAAAGTGATGAAAAAAAATCGATTAAAGTTAATTTAATTAAAAATAGCCATGAGCACTTTCAGATAGGCAAGTAATTATAGGCATATTTGTTTATAAATTATATTTGATAAAAAATATGTCTCATCTGGTTATCAGATCGGTGAAGGTCGATCTCCCACCGGCTCTTAGACTAATACAACGTCGTTTGCTCGGTGTAAATAATGAAGTGACACAACAGTATGTCACATCAAGCGATCACTCTCGGACGCAACCGCCATCTTTTTCTTTTACCCGGGAAAATTCAAATTCAAAATTAATATTAAAAGTAAGGAGGATTGAAATTAAGATAGATCAAATTTTTAAACAATACAGTGGAAAGCTAAATTTTTAATGTGTCATTAATATCAAATGACATTAATTATATCCAAGCGTAACAAAAAAAATGTTAACTTTCTAATAGATTTTACTCAACAAAAAATTAGAAATAAATAATCCTCAACTTAAATTATCAAAACATGCAAAAAAAAAAAATTTGTGCCGCTTGGGCATGTGAAAAAAAAATCGAAAAAAAAATTTTGAGCAATTAATTATTGAAAACCGGACTTTGAATCTTTTTTTTTTTTTTATCTTAAAATAATCTGTGAGAAATGATTTATACAGATGAAAGTTTTTCGTTTCCTTATATTTCGTGTGTTAGATGAGATTATAAAAAATAAATATATTCGGCTAATATTAACTATTTATTACACGTTGAGAGTCCTATTTTTTAAAAGTAATTTTTCAAAACCTTTGTCAAAAAAAAATTTTATGTTTGTTATTTCATACAGAATTAATTTCGATTAATAACACACTAAAAATTCAGCTCGTTGTGTCTAAATTGTTTCTATATTCTATATTTCTTAATGTGAATTCTCCTTATTTTTATTAACAGGAATATTTTTATTTGAAATTTTCAGGATAATAAGTTATTATTGGTTTATATTTTCAAGTGTTAAGAAATTTTGTTAAATGGTTTATTTTACGGTAGGTATATTTAAAAATTTAGTTTTTAACTTGAAGCAAAGTTAATTAGTAAAAACTAAAAACTATATATGAATCAGAATAAAAGTTGTTTCATATTTTTTGAATGAAAAATTAATTATTGGCTCTAAGAACTTTTTCAAGTTACTTATATTCTTTTAGTTTTTATTCTGTTAAATAATGGTCAATGATTTTTTATTTAAACGAATCATAATTTTTTTCTGATGACATATATTTGACGAACACCTTTAATTTAAATCAAATATTTTCAATGGTAATGTAGAACGCAATACCATTAGAGCACAAATTAAGTTTCTAGTAAGAAGTAAATTTTCCATAGTAACTTTTTATTTATTCTGTTATATATGTTTTCTGGTATATGCTTGATATATTTGATATATATTGATATTCCTACATCAAATGTAAAAATTTTACAACTATTGCAAAAAAAAAATACAATTTTATCATTAATTAAATTAATTGATACCTCAGTCCCTGGATGATTATGTGCAAGATTTAAAGTGCTAATCCGAAGTACCTGCGCATTCAGAGGTTTATTAATTTGAATAAAAAATGGACAGTTACGCTTGAAAGAGCTAAAAAAACAAACAGTTATTAATTTGGTCTTATAAATCATCGTGAAAAACAGATAACTGTTGATAAATATTGATTGAAAAGGATTAAAAATCATAAAATTTGAATTGTTTTCAAAAATTTCAATTCTTTTGTTTGTATCTATAGATATACAGTATGCATAGAGCGACAGCTTTTCAATTCTTTTCAATCGATAATTTTAAAATATTAACTTAACTGAACATACTTAGTTTGACGAACTTCCGCTTCACTTCCGTGATAATTTTTACCGAATTTGCATTCATATCTTATTGTTTTATAAATTAACCTGTTTCTATTTTCTTCACTGTTTTCGTCGTCTTCACGTAATGGTATACGATTTCGATTGAAAAGTTTTTGTTTTTCATATTTTTCGTAACGCATCACAAGTGTGTTCAATTCGTCATAACTATTAAATATTTGTTTTTTAAAAAAATACTCACTCATGGAACTTGCCATTGTTGATAAATGGTATTCAATTTAATTATTTATTCGCTTGCTGCTGTAAATACTTCATTCACGCTGGAGTTGTGCGGCTCACGCTAGAGCTAAAAAGATTCACGTGGTTCACGCCAGAGCCCCGCCGATTCACGCGGCTAACGCTAGAGCCACGCAGATTCACGTAGCTAACGCTAGAGCTACGGAGATTTACGCGGTTCACGCCAGAGCCCCGGATGTTCAACCAGACTTAGATAATAATAATAACAAATAAAATTGTTAAATGAAAATTATATTTATCACTTTGGACGTTAATAATTAAGATAAAAATATCATGAATATCCATCAGTCCTATGCGTAGTAGGCAAATCATTAGTTATTATAGTTACTTTGAAGCTAATATCAATGATGCTGAAGTTAGTTAACAATTTTTGCAATTTTTATAACAAATAAATCACACTAAAAAAATGCTTCTAAAAATTTTCACTAATAATTTTTTGTTAATTTTTACATGTGAAATTTTTTTATTAAATTTTTTTCATAATAATTTTATTGTTATAAATTTACTAAAAAATTTCTAATAATTGTTAATTTTAGATTCATTAATATTAAGATTCGATTAATCTACAGGTGAATCGCAACTTGAATAAATTTAATTTAATGTTGAATAATATATCGACATTAAATTATCAATTTATCTATTGGTGCTACATGAGTGAAACTATAAGAATGTTGTCTTTGATATCACTACCATAACATCAGTTATTACTTCCATAATAAATTTTTTCTAAAACAAATTTTTCTCACATAAATAGATAACTGTTAAAAATGTATACCACAGTAAAATTTTATCGCGTTAAAAATTTCATAAGGGAGTATAAAAATTATATATCCTTATGGCACCCGGGAACCATAAGGGCATATAATAAAAAAAAATCTGTTTTTTTCTCTAGCTCCAAAAAAAATTTGTTGTTCGGAGAAAATTTTTTTTTTGCAATTCTGCACGTTATATTCAAAAATACGTTGATTTCTGAAAAAAAAAATTTTTTTTATACGCCCTTATGGTTCCCAGGACCCACTTCGGATGCCATAAAGGCGTATGAAAAAATTTTTTTTTGGTAACCAACGTATTTTTTTATGCAATGTGCAAAAATACAAAAAAAATTTTTTTTCTAAACTAAAAATTTTTTTTGGACTTAAAGAAAAAAACAGAATTTTTATTATACGCCCATATGGCTTTTCACTGGTACCTTTTGCCGGTATATACCTTTATGGCATCTGAAACGCGTTATATTACTATTATAATATTATTATTATTGAAGTAGTTATTAATGTGACAATGTTTATTTAAAAAAAAATTTATCAAATTATAAATAACTCATGTTATTGATGATATAGACAATTCAACATTAATATAGCTTCATATGTGGTGAATTTTTTATTATACACCTTTTAATATCAGCATTTTTATTTTAAATAATTACTAATTATTGTATTTTGTAAGTTTTAGGTCCTATACAATGCTATAAAAAAAAATAATCTGGATATATTTTCACTACATAAATCGATGGTCGAATTATAAATAAAAATTATCACTATATGACTTATGACACCCAACATCAGAGAGCATTTCATATTAAAAAACCTAGCTTACGGAATACGCACTGATAGAAGGATTTGTTTATAGTTAAAAATATTTGTTAATATTTATCAAATCATTTATTAGAGACCACTTTTTACTCCTTAACAAATATTTGTTAGTATTTAAAAAGATTTATTAATACTTAATAAATGAATATTATAGATTTATTTAACACAAAATAATCAGTTTAAATAGTAAGAAATATTTGTTTAATACTAAAAAGTGCTCTATAATAAATGATTTGTTAACTATTAATAAATATTTTTTAATACAAATAAATCCTTCTATCAGTGCGGGTGGCTAAGAAAATTCATAATAAAAGTAAACAAAAAGTTATTTTACAAAATTTAAGGTATTATTATTATTTTGAGAAAGCAAAAAAATTATTCCATGTTTTTGTTGATTTTGTAATTTGAATTTTTACTGTAAAAAAGTGGGCAAACGGGGTCAGTCATTTACAATTAATAACGCATTAAAAATTCAGATTTGAATCTTCAAATCGGCAGTAACACAGCTGTCATCCAGATTACTTAACTCTGTGACATCCTGTACTCCACCAAAATAATTTTTTTGCCCTCCGGGCGGAAAGTGGCAACTTTCGTCCCGCTGCGCTAAACAAAGTTGCCGCTTTCCGCCTTCGTCGAGCAAAAAAATAGTATACACTCCACGGGAAGTAAATAAGAAAGCCTCAGATCACATGTTTGTCAACCTCGGCTTCGCCTCGGCCGACAATTACATGTGATCCGAGACATTTCTTACTTTACTTCCCTAGGTGTGTAATATACTATAATAACTTAAAAAAAAAAACTTTACAAACTTTTTTCACTACTCGATACTAACTTTATTCAACGTTAAGTTCACTTAATGTTTAACCGATAGAAAAAACATTCAATAGAAATTTATATGAGGAGTTGCGCCTTCGGGCTTGATCGCTCCAACTCGTGTAAATTCGTGTCACACCATGGCTGTCGCTCATGCGCGCCCTGGTTAGCGGGAGAGAAGCCGGCTCGCGTGGCGGGCGAAAAGCAGTTGTGCTTGGACGCTTGTACTAGTACGACTACTCTGTGTCAATCGTTTTCTGATTTATCACGTATAATACGCATTTACTTTAACACTTAAAATTTTCATTAAATATTATTAGTTTCATTAATTTCAATTACCAATTAAATTCTCGATTCATTAAATTTCATTAGTAATTATTCAGTGAGTTAAATAAATCAAAATTAATAAGTGACGCCACGCGGTTATTGCGCGCCATATTGAGAAAGGATTGCATCAGCCACGCGGCTTTAGTCAATCCATAGTTAATACGCAATACTTATAATAAATTACATTAAATTCATCGTTCGACATTTAACCATCATTCTATCAAATCAAATTTCATCAATTATTCAATTCTGACGTCAAATTATCTAATTAGTTCCTACACTAATAATTATAATCTATCAGTATTTACACTGACGTTGTACGTCAATTAATTAGTATTGCACTATCAATTGACTCTAGTTAACTTAAAAGTTAGCGTCAATTCACGAATTCTGAATTAATACATTTTGCGTTTCTAAGAAGGTTGAGCTCACCTCGTGTTGATTGCGACGGCAATTTACACATAGTCTTATTCGCACTACACGCTTTGCGTTCTTACTTGTACATTTTTTCATTCGAGGAGGTTTTTTCTCAGTGCAACTGAGTTTTCCTCCTCTGGGGATAAATAAATCTTCATTTTATTCCCCTACAAATCGACACACAATTTATTTAATATCCTAATCCCAAATTAACTATAATTTTTAAAACAATTACGGAAACTATCCTAAGTGGATAGTTTTCGACAAAACATTTGGTGCCTCCTGTGAGGTTTGAAGTGCACACGAACCCTGATTTGCGAAGACGAGCAAGACGATCCAAGGATCCAATCACTACACCACCCAGCTGCTGCCAGCATCGTTGGACTTCAACACATATGAGATAAGTTTTTGAATTATTAAAATTTATTCAATACTAACTATCATATCATTTTATCACTTGACAATATATTCAACTTATTCATTTGTAATTTTAATTAATTGTCTAAGTTTGACTGACGGATTGGTTGTCACTAGGCAATCAATTTATCAATCGAATAGTGCAATTGGTTATCATTTAAATATTTACGTACGTTATTATTCTTATTATTTACGTATAATTTAATTTAATTAATTATTTAATAATCGACAATTAATTGGTCATTGTATGGTGACTAGTTATTGTTCGACAGAATAATTAATTATTAATTAATCTCTATCTTCATTATTAATTCTCAAATTATTTATTATTAATTATAATTAAGTGTTTAAGTCGTTTCTTAGATAAATTGATCACCACAAGTAATCTATTTATTATAGAAATAAGACAATTAATTATCAATTGATATTTATCACGATTATTCTTACTGTTATTTTTATAAATTTATCACAAAATGGATAACCCAAGGGTTTCTTTAGAACAAAAACGCGTAATGATAGCTTCGAAAATTACTAAACTTCAGGATGAACTAACAGCTGAAGGTGTTAAAACTAAGTCCATTAACTATCGCTTTACAAAAGTAAAGGAATTATTTGAACAATGTGGAGAACTTATTGAGAAACTCGAATTAACTACACCAGAGGATAATGAAGTAAATCTCGCGGAAGACGTTCGTACATTATTTTACGATCTTATGGATCAATTTGAAAAGTTAACTCAATTGAATAGAACTAACCATAATAATTCACATAATGCAAACATTAGTACGAATAATACTACAGCGGGAAATACTACCTTTGTTGAGACTCAACGACTTGCTAAACTCCCTACTACTGATTTACCTAAATTCGATGGTAATTTTGAAAATTGGCTATCTTTCAAAAACACATTTAAAACACTTATTGATACACGTAATGATCTTGATGATCTAAACAAATTTTTATACCTCCGCGGATGTTTAATTGGCTCAGCAACTAACAAGCTAGCGCTTTTTGATGCGAGTGCAGAGAATTATATTAAAGCTTGGGATTTTTTAACTAAAACATATCAGAAGAAAAGAGCATTAATTTGTAAACATTATGACTCGATACTTAATCTTAATACAATTTCGATCCCAACAACAGATAATTTAAACAAGTTGATAGATGATGCTCGGCAACATATAAATAATCTACAGTCATTTCAAATTAATATTACCGAATCCTTACTTGTACGAATATTAGAAAATAAGTTACCATCAGAAATTAAAAACAAATGGCAAGAAACGTTCACTGACAACGACACTCTCCCAACATTCGAATCATTTTGTGAATTTATCTCAAACTTTGCCTTCAGACTTAATACACACAGACCCGATAAACATCGCGATTCCGATCATTCTTCCAAACGAAGACGTAATGAACACTCGAATAATAATTTGAAGAAACAAAAACTGACACGCCAGTTCGAGCTTTAGTGACAACCTCCTCTTCTGCCTGCCCATGTTGCAAACATTTACATCCACTCTATAAATGTCACACATTCAATGCATTAACTGTAGGAGAACGCATAAAATTCGTAAAATCTAGTAAACTCTGCAATAATTGTCTTCGCGTACACCAGGGAAACTGCACTTCTAGCAGATGTCGAGTCTGTAAGAAATTCCATCATACTGCATTGCACATTAATCAAAATGCAACTCAACAAACAAATAATGCTAACGTATCAAAACATGATTCTGCCAAAATCGAATCACCCGCTACTGTAACAACTGATAAGGGATCTACAGCTTGACTAGTCGTTCATAATTATACAACCATACTTAGAACACCGCGTTTTCAATTGATGATGAGTGCTCTCATCCAGATGCGTGATTCAGCAGGTAAATTCATACAAGCTCGCGCTTTACTTGATACCTGTGCAACAGCTAATTTTATTACTGAAAATTTGACTAATAAATTAAAACTTCCTATGCAAAATTGTTCTATTCCAATCGGGGCTGTTAATGGAATGCAAACCCTTTCAAAACATGTCGTACAAATAAATTGTAAATCTTTAAACGATAAATTTCAAAGAACATTGTCATTTTTAACCGTTGATGAAATTGCAGAATTAAGTCCGAATGAAATGTTTCCACGTAATAAAATATGCATACCTAAAAGCATAATACTCGCTGATCCACAATTTCACATACCAAGACCTGTAGATGTCCTTATCGGTTCAGGTACCACACTTTCTCTTCTATCTGTCGGACAGATTAATCGCTCACAAAATGATTGTGATTTAATACTACAAAAAACACAACTGGGCTGGGTCGTAGCGGGGGGAGTCAATAATGATAAAGATGTATTTCCTGTAACTTGTCAATTAACTGATCTATCGAGTCAATTAACCAAATTTTGGAATATTGAAGACCTAGGTTCTAATGATTCTCGATCCTTTGATGATTCTACGTGTGAGACCTATTATCAAAATAACACTACTCGCGATACTGACGGTAGATATGTAGTAAAATTACCCTTTCGCGTAGACGATGTCGATTTCGGAAATTCTAAACAACTAGCTTATAAAAGATTTCTATCCTTACAGAGGAGACTAAATTCAGATTCCTCATTAAAGGCTGAATACATTAAAGTCATGAACGAATATATCGATCTTGGCCACATGGTACACGTACCGGATGATAGTGGACCTGGGTATTATATGCCCCATCATCCGATAATTAAAACATCTAGTACTACCACCAAGGTACGCGTTGTATTTGATGCTTCAGCTAAAACCGATAAAGGTATCTCATTGAATGAAGTTCTACTAACTGGACCTACTATACAAGACAATCTCTTCACTATTATTTTGCGTTTCCGCACCTTTGTTTATGCTATGACTTCTGACATCGCTCAAATGTATCGGCAAATCTGTATTCATCCGGATCATCACAAATTTCAACGAATTCTTTACTATCATAATAACAATATTAGCACTTTTGAACTTAAACGAGTTACGTTCGGGGTTTCTGCAGCCCCATTTTTAGCTATACGCACCGTAAACCAACTTGCTGATGACGAATCTCATAATTTTCCTGTAGCTTCAAAAATATTAAAACGAGATCTTTATGTCGATAATCTATTAACTGGATCTAATTCTTTGACCGAAATTTTAAAATTGCGTGATGAAATCATTCAACTGGTGCGAAAAGGTGGATTTGAACTCAGACAATGGGCTTCAAATCATCGACATGCACTGGATAATTTCGATCAAAGAACTTTAGATTTAGATTGTGCTATCAATGATGATCCAATTTCTAAAACTTTAGGCATTGCATGGAATTCTCTAACGGACGAATTTATTTACACAGTCAAACCAATTGACTCGTCGCGAAAAATAACTAAGCGAACCATCTTATCTGATATTGCAAAAATTTTCGACCCTATCGGAATTCTGGGTCCTATAGTATTAGCGGCAAAAACTATCATTCAAGAATGTTGGAAATTAAAGGTCCACTGGGACGAAGCGGTCCCACAAGAGCTACATTTACACTGGTGTAAATTTGCTGAACAATTACCTCTGATTAAAGATTTTTCTATTGAGCGCAATATTTTACTTCCCAATCCGACTGACATACAATTGCACGGATTTTGTGACGCTAGTAAAGTGGGCTATGGTGCTTGTATTTATATAAGATCAGTAAATGAACGCGGAAACATACTCACAAAATTAGTTTGTTCTAAATCTCGAGTTGCTCCCATCAAAGATGTTACAATTCCAAAATTAGAATTATGCGGAGCATTATTACTTGCTAAATTATATAAAGACACAATTCCCTCCTTTGACTTTGATATTTCTAAAGTTACGTTTTGGTCTGATTCAACTATTGTACTTCAATGGCTCAAACGGTCTCCTAACTCTCTGAAGGTCTTTGAAGCAAATCGCGTAACAAAAATTCAAACTCTTTGCAGTAAAGTCGAATGGCGACATGTTAGAACCAAAGACAATCCGGCAGATTGTTTATCTAGAGGTCAACTTCCTTCTGAATTCTTAAATAACAAAATGTGGTTAGAAGGTCCCACGTGGCTCTCACAGGACTCTCTTAATTGGCCTAACTTAAAGCCTGCTGTTCCTTCCGAACTTCCAGGTACTCGAAAAATTACCTGTTTATTAGCCACTACTGAGAATTTGTTTAAACGATTTTCATCATATTCCAAACTTATAATTTCCCTTTCTTATTGTTTACGAATGTTAAAAAATAATGCCTTCAAATACAAATCTTTAAGCGTAGAAGAAAAATTATCAACTGAAATAAAAATCTTGACTATGATTCAAAACGAACAATATCATTATGAAATCGAACAAATTAAGGAAACCGGAGAGACTAAGAACTTACGATTGCGATGTCTCAATCCATTTATCGATTCAGACGGACTACTGAGAGTAGGAGGTCGTTTGAAACATGCTCCTATATCTTTTCAAAGAAACATCCTATTTTATTACCTTCACGTCATTATGTTACCGATTTAATTATTAGAGAAACTCATGAAAAATTATACCATTCAGGTATACAGAGTACGCTTTCAAATCTTAGACACAAATTTTGGCTACTAGACGGTACAAACCAGATCCGTAAAATTGTAAAAAATTGTGTCACATGCATTCGACATCAGCCTGTAATACTGCAAGGTAAAATGGCTAATTTACCTAGATCTCGAGTCACCGAATCAGCGGCATTTTCCCACGTGGGTGTAGACTACTTTGGACCGCTCTTTATTAAAGAACGTAAATTCAGAAACAGAACAAAAATTAAAGTCTATGGATGCGTCTTTGTTTGCATGGCTACTAAAGCTATACATTTAGAAATTGCTAGCGATTTAACAACAGAAGGTTTTCTCGGGGCATTTGGTCGTTTCATTGGTCGACGAGGAGTTCCAACTCACGTCTATTCGGACAATGGTACTAATTTTGTAGGCGCAAATAATCAATTGAGAGAATTGTATGTGTTATTTAATTCAAAATCCCATCAAAATTCCGTTAACGAATATGCTGTACGCAAAACATTATCTGGACGTTCAATCCTCCACTATCTCCTCATTTTGGTGGTATTTGGGAAGCAGCGGTAAAATCCTTCAAACACCACTTTAAACGAGTGGTAAAAGACCAACTTCTCACTTTCGAAGAATTGAATTCTCTAACCATCCAAATAGAATCTATACTAAATTCTCGTCCTCTCTGTTCTCTATCTAGTGATCCTAATGATCCTATTGCCTTGACGCCTGCTCATATTTTAATAGGACGTCCTCTCACAATGCTGCCTGAAAATGATTTTTCTGATGTTCCAGATAACAGACTCAATGTTTGGCAATTCATTATCAAGGCTAGACAAGACTTTTGGAGACGTTGGTATTTGGAATACCTCCATGAACTTCAAATTCGGCAAAAATGGCATTCCTCTCAAGGAGAAATTTCAATCAATCAAGTCGTCTTATTGATGGATAAAAACCAACCATGTATGCGGTGGCAGCTGGGAGTGGTGGTCGACATTCATCCAGGAGATGATGATGTGACAAGAGTAGCTTCAATCCGAACGGCTCAAGGGATATACAAACGAAATATCACTCTACTATGTCCTTTACCAATCAATTCTTGAATTTTATAAAATCAAACATTGTAATCATGTAATGTAACTAATTGTAAACACTATTCATACCATCTTGCTCAGCCTTCGCAACGGGGGGAGTATGTTTAACCGATAGAAAAAACATTCAATAGAAATTTATATGAGGAGTTGCGCCTTCGGGCTTGATCGCTCCAACTCGTGTAAATTCGTGTCACACCATGGCTGTCGCTCATGCGCGCCCTGGTTAGCGGGAGAGAAGCCGGCTCGCGTGGCGGGCGGAAAGCAGTTGTGCTTGGACGCTTGTACTAGTACGACTACTCTGTGTCAATCGTTTTCTGATTTATCACGTATAATACGCATTTACTTTAACACTTAAAATTTTCATTAAATATTATTAGTTTCATTAATTTCAATTACCAATTAAATTCTCGATTCATTAAATTTCATTAGTAATTATTCAGTGAGTTAAATAAATCAAAATTAATAAGTGACGCCACGCGGTTATTGCGCGCCATATTGAGAAAGGATTGCATCAGCCACGCGGCTTTAGTCAATCCATAGTTAATACGCAATACTTATAATAAATTACATTAAATTCATCGTTCGACATTTAACCATCATTCTATCAAATCAAATTTCATCAATTATTCAATTCTGACGTCAAATTATCTAATTAGTTCCTACACTAATAATTATAATCTATCAGTATTTACACTGACGTTGTACGTCGATTAATTAGTATTGCACTATCAATCGACTCTAGTTAACTTAAAAGTTAGCGTCAATTCACGAATTCTGAATTAATACATTTTGCGTTTCTAAGAAGGTTGAGCTCACCTCGTGTTGATTGCGACGGCAATTTACACATAGTCTTATTCGCACTACACGCTTTGCGTTCTTACTTGTACATTTTTTCATTCGAGGAGGTTTTTTCTCAGTGCAACTGAGTTTTCCTCCTCTGGGGATAAATAAATCTTCATTTTATTCCCCTACAAATCGACGCACAATTTATTTAATATCCTAATCCCAAATTAACTATAATTTTTAAAACAATTACGGAAACTATCCTACGTGGATAGTTTTCGACAAAACACTTAGTATCAAGTGTACTCGATGATATCTCGACTCAATAATATATTAGAAGTGATAGCGGGCTTTTAAGAATCTCTATTCAATATTTTTTTAATTAATAATATGTTTATTTTGAACTCAGGTACTTAAATTAGAAAAAAAACTTTAAATCAATAATTTCATTTTTAAAGAATAAAACTATATTGTTTTACAAACATTATTCGATGTCACTTTACTCAATTAAACATAATTTGTAAATAATAAATAATAAATAAAAATTTTTTTTTAATTTATTAAATTATTTTATTGGAGTACAGATGGCACACAGCCGAGAAATTTCAAGTACAGGTTTTGTTTTTGCCGAATAAAATATCAAATAAAAAAATATTGAATAGAGATTTTTAAAAGTGCACTATCACTTCTAATTAAATATATCATTGAGTCGAGATATCATCGAGTACACTTGGTACTGAGTGAACAACGTTGATTAAAGTGATTAAAGTTTTTTTTTAAGTTAAATTATTTTAGTAGAGTACAGGAAGTCGCAGAGTAATCTAGAGGACAGCTGTGTTACTACCTTCAAATCAATTTTCTTTATGCTCTAATGTTTGACCCATCTTAATATGAATTCTAATATTTATTAAAATGAACTTTCTATTTGAATTTTCCCGGATGAAAAAAATGGCGGTACATTCTGTGGGAAAAAGTGATTCGAAATTTAAACACACTATAGGTGGATATTAAATGTCATGTAGTTCATGCAACAACAATCAACATAACCTAGGATGAATTGACTGTTTCTTTTTTTAATTAAAAAGTTTGATATTTATCTATGGTTAAAGACATATTCTATGTTTAAAATAATGTAAAAGCTTCTGTTCACGCTAAAAGCTCAGATAATTTATTACTAACGCTAATTCTTCAGATAATTTATCTCAAGTGCCAGTCACGCTAAATTACCGCTGTAGTCACGATAGTGTCCGAATAGCCTTACCGTTTAAAAAAACAAGGTTAATCGAATTTTGGAAAATTTTTAATTTTCTTAGCGAGAAGTTAGAAATAGTAATTTACACACCTTTGGAGGAAAGTAGGAAAGTACACAATTGCCTCCCGAGCTGAAGGCGAGGGTGGCAAACACGCGGATTGGAATGTCCTACTTTTCTCCCAAGGTGCGTAAATTACTATTAAAAAATCTTTATTTTATTTTAGTTATCAAAATTCACCAATTACATTAAATGCTGCCAGAAAGATAGTGTCTAAATCGATCGAAGGATATAAAAAAGAACAGTCTAATACTCTATTTGAATTATCAAGAATGTTAGAAACTAATGATTTGTACAAAAAAATTTTTCTACGAGAAATTTTAACAGACGATAGAAAAGCCATTGCTCTACTATTAGGATCAAAAAATTTACTAAACAATGTCAAAACTGCTAAGTCATTAACGATTGATGGGTCG
The DNA here is from genome assembly GCF_020080835.1 of Cotesia glomerata. Taxonomy (NCBI): domain Eukaryota; kingdom Metazoa; phylum Arthropoda; class Insecta; order Hymenoptera; family Braconidae; genus Cotesia; species Cotesia glomerata. Next base: position 16,356,683 of record NC_058160.1, read on the forward strand.
TTTAGGGTAAAAATTAATAACTTATTAAAAATTAATAATTTTAATACCAACATAGGATTGTACAAATTATTATTTTTTATTTACTTGAATATTTTTTAAGACTTTCTTCAATTACAGTGTTTGCCGGTAAGACCAGAAGCAGATCAACTTTTGACATTTCACCTACACAAAGGGAATGAAGTACGATTGCTATAATTTTTTTTTAATTATTTATATTCAAATTTATAGTATGCAGTTAATGATTTTTTGTTATTATAACTAGGCAATTACGGCTTTGTATGTCATTTGCAGTGAACGAAGTGAAAAATGATATAATTCCATTTTCAATCATTTAAAAGAAAAAATATTTGAAAATTTAAAAGTTATTAAATGTCATTATGACAATTTATTGGTAGGTGAAATTAAAAAAGTTTTGCCTCTCATTGAAATTAAAGGATCTTTATACAATTTTGTCGAATTATGCTTGAACTGTTAATATTAATTAATGTATTTATTCGTTCAAATATTTTAACTCATTTATAATAAAAATAATTAAAATTAAAACCGTAGTTATTGAGTAGAAAGTGGAACAGTCTCGATTTGCCGATTAATTATGATCACGAAGTTTTTTTTGAGAGTTGCACTATATAAAACTACTCCCAGACAATAAAGTCGATGAAGCAATAAATTTAATTAACTCTAAAGTAGATAAAGTTGCCTATAAATATGAAGATTTTTGTGCTTTCACTAAATTTCTTAAAAAATGCTCCAAATTAATTATAAAAAATTAGACTTACGTTGGTGAAAATGCCACGGATGCAATTGATTATGCTGAACATCATAACATCCACATGATACAGCAGCTAGGTTCTCTTAATGAGTTGCATTAATTTCTCAGTAAGTTATAGTATTTAAAATTTAAATGTTGAAATACAATTAATGATATTTTGACTTAAAAATTTATTTCAGAATTACTTTTAGATTTGATATTAAAAGAAATGAAAAGTTATGGGATAATGCACGACCAGTTCCAAAGAAAAAGAATTATATTAGAATTACAATTACAATTATGAAAGAGCAAGATAAATTTAAACATAAAAAACAAACTTTAGAAAAATTCAAAGAGCAATTATTTCAAAGTAACATAAAAGATTTATTAATGGTCCAATTACCATGGCCACAGTTTAATAGAATATATTTTATTTACATTTATAAATTGAGTATCGAGATCATTAGTTATAAATTATTGATTTTTTTTTTTGGGTTAACATCGTGAATTATCATTCGTTTTATATAATGTTGATTAATTTCTTTTCAGATCGTAATGATGATGGAAATTGAGTGGTTTTAATGAAACTTTGTTTTATCTTTCAATCATTAATGAAGGTAGTGCGGTAATACTTATATTTTATTCAACATGTTTATTTTATTATCATTTTCACATTGAAAAATAGCAAGCGATCAAGAATGTTTGTATTGCTTCGATGAAAAAGAATGTGTAGAAGTTGTTCCTTGCCAGTACTATATCGCATGCATGTTATGCTGGATAAGTGATTATTATGCCATGGGAAACAAGAGATGTCCATACTGCAGAACACTTTATGAAAAAGTCACCATAATCTAATAATTTATGTTTTGTTCATCAAAAATATTAGTTGACAGAGTTTCAGTTTAAAGTATTTCGATTTGTTTTGGTACAATACAATATATGCTTCATTACTACAGTCGAATCGCGTTATGAGTCCGGCTTGTTTTCTTTGTTTCTTAACTAGACTCGCGTTAAGCTGAGAGAGACACAAGGAGTGCTCATAACGCGACTCGATTGTAATAAAAAATAATATATAAGGTAAAAGCCCCAATAGATGCTCATGTACCAGTACATGAGCATCTATTGGGGCTGTTATCTTATTTTTTTTTTTTTTTTTAAGGTTTTAAACTTACTGCAATTGTGTTTTTTTTTTTTTTTTTTTTTTTTGACGTAAATATGTAACAAATTCTTTAAAGTTACTTGGATTAAAATAATGAAATGTGCTTTTTATTTTAGGTGCCTTCTCAATTTTATCGGAACAAAGGAATATTGTATGGATGATATTACTAATGGGTGAAAGAGTACTGACAATAATTGGAACCAAAACACCTCAAAGTATGTTCGTTACGAGAGAAAGTTGTAGGTTTTTATTTTATCTTCTGTTTAACAAGCGCAACGTCATTAGCACGTCTTCACATTTCAATAGGATCATAATTCGCAACAACAATACTTTATGTATTAAGAAGAAAAACGTTAGCAAACATTTCTCAACTTATACAAACAGTCATAGAAGCCACTTTTTGCTAAGAAAATCGATGCACTTTAAGATACTTTTGAAAACTGCTAATTTTTGTATACAATTCCCAAAAATTTTATATAATCTTTTATTTTTTGAACTTGTAAGATATGTTAATTAATTTATAATGTTATTAATCTTATGTTATAAACAGAAATGACCATAATTATAATGATTATTTATTAAAACAGTAACAACAATATTTATAATAACAGATTACAAACGTAAGTCTAAATTATAAAATCATTTTGCATTTTTAAAGCAACAAAATTAACACTGATTTTAAAAAATAAAATTTCATTAAGGAGATAAAATTTTTTTGAAATAATAATTAGAATTAACTCTATTGATGAGCGCTAATTTCCATTTATTATAAAATATTAATTTTTTAATAACAAAAAATGATTAGTGCATCATTAAACTTACATTTAATTACTCTTCTCAAGAGGCTTGGACCAGTCAACACTGAGAATAAAGTGATCATTCCCATTGAGATAATAAATAGCTCTAGCAACTCTATACCTTAACTTGAAGTGAACGTACGTTAATTCTTATCCACAAATTGATCTGCTTGTTTTTAGCGAGGTATAGCTTCTCAACAATCCAAAATGGTTAAAATAATTCTTTAAAATCAGCTTCAGGACTTTAACTTTATTACTGTAGATTCATTACGAAGGTAAGAATTCTAACAGCAACAATATAATATCTGCCCTGTATCCACATGCGGTCTCCGAAAATAGACCAGTTTTTACGAGCTGCGATTATCTTGGAAACGATTGTTTCTCGCTTTTCTAGTATTTTCTTAATCAGTAGAAAATGGCGAGTTTTCATTTGTTAGCTCGTGCAATTTCCCATCGTCTCCGGTAACTAGGATAAATATTTTTTTCTTTGATTAAAATAGTTTTATTCAATTACATTATGATAGGAAGGGCATAGAAATAAAAATTGTAATTTTAATTGTTTTATTAATAAAAACAAAGCTAGATGAAATCAATAACTTTCCATATTTTAAAAATTTTTGATTTTCTTAAATGAAAGTTAAAAGTAACTTCATTGAAGAAAAAAAATCCTAAACCATAAAAATAATTTTTTTTTTAAATTTTTTATCTTTAATGAAGTTAAAAAAAAATTTGTGAGCCCAATAAAATTTATAAGTGTAATTATATGAACTGAAATAAAAATTTTTTCATTCGCCCTTATATTTATATTTTGACATATACATATATTGCGGGGCTTCTAACATTTTTATTATTAGTCTTTGCATTTCTGGTGTTATAGCATGTTGAAGGTAATACTTCAATGAAATTTCTCCATCTTGTAATGATTTTAAAAGTTGTGTGATTCTTGAGTCAATTTTAATGACAGAACTTTTTTCATATAATTCGAACTTGCAACCTTTATCCATTTTTAGAAACATTTCATTTGATTTTTCACAGATTTACTTCACTCGTTCTATAGAAATTTGACATAAATTTTATTGATTACTTACTTATTTAAAATATATGCGTATAACAACCTTGTTTGAGGCTTCCCTGTTCAAAAATCTTGATTGAAAAGAATTAAAAATGATGAAATTCGAATTATTTTCAATATTTTCAATAATTTCAATTCTTTTGTTTGTGTGTATAGATATACAGTTTGCATGGAGTGACCGCTTCTCAATTCTTTTCAATCAGTATTCTTAACCAGGGTTATGCACGTTTGCTTCCAAGTTCGCTATAGTTGGTAACATTATTTTTAACCAATTGGTCTTATCAAAAAATAGAAAAATATCTGGTAGCAATGATCCCATTTTGCTTCCTAAATGCCGATCGAAATATTCTGAAATATTAATAGAATTGTTCATGTTGTTTGAAAATGAAATTGACTCAGCCGTAGATTGCCACCATAATTTAATGAACTTAATAAATGACTGCAGTTTCTCAATACAAGCCCGATACTTTTCTTCATTATCATCAATCATTGCTTCAATTTCTTCAATCGAATTTTTAAATTGATTCGCAGGTAACGTTGGAATCACAAAAGTGTACTGAAGAATTTCATCATTTAAGTCATTCAAGCCGAAAGTTTTCCATTTTCTAGCCGAGACCTGTACGAAAAATTTAATATTATTATTTGAAGAGCATATCATTTGTGTAGTACCGTTTAAAGTCACGTACTCTTATAAAATTAAACCAACATAGTTTTAATTCAACATTGGGGAAGATTTCTGTTGTTGCTGACATCAACGGGATGTGGCAATAATAAAATGAATAAACTTAGAATACCCTAGATATTGATATAAAAATTAAAAATGTACTTATACTAAGAGCAAATGTATATTTATTGTTTTAAATATAAAAGTAAAAGTAATTCCACAATTTTGGATTTTTTTTTTTAATATCTGAATGTCTGAATTTTATGTCTATATAGTATTTTAAAGTAAGAAATATTTACTATGTTGTCTCGTCTTGTATGCAATATCAGTAATTGTGAATGATTAATATCGCTTAATTGGATCTATAAAATAAATAAAGTTTATTTTTATAAATTGACATAATCTAATATACATATGTAATTAAGTTTTAAATTATTTTTGAAGAAAAAAATTAATGAGATAGTTCAGTTATAATTATTATGTCCAAAAAGAGGAGTGAAATTTGTTTTAATTGTATCTCAAATGTAGAGTGTAAATAAATTTCAGCAGCCGTACTAACTATAGCAAACAGATTTCTTGTTGAAAATACACATGCAACCGAATTGTCTTCTGCTACGCATTGCATTCTTTAAATATTTTTTATTGGAGGATAATTTGTAAGTATATTTTCCAAATCTTTCAATGACTCAGTAATAGTTGGCTTATACCACTTTATTTTTTTAGAAGGAGTTAATTTTTTATGGCCCCTTTGTTTATTGTCAGGTTGAAATCTATCAGATTAAATAAAATGAATAAATAATTTTATAATATGTACTTGAAGCAAAAATATTTCTTAATTGCTGTCTGAATTATTTTTTCGGTTACCGAAAAAATTCCTACTGAGTAAGGTCCCTCCTCTTCCCTTTATCCTTTATTTCCCCAGTTCCCAAATTTGTCTTTAATGACAAATTTAGCTATAAATTATAAGTAAATTATAGGAAGTAAGGCGAGAAACAAAATCTTCAAAATTTTCTATTGTAATATATAAGTACACATAATCTTACTTCAAATCAGATTTCGGCTCAGGATGGTTGTGTTCTGAAAAGTCTCTTTCATACCCTCTGGCAGTTTTGACTATTTTTGCAGGACACTTGAATTTTGATTTATAGGAAATACACCTAAATTTTTCTTCATTAGATCCTTTAATTTCTTTGTAAATCCGCGGCCTGAAGTGATATAAAAATGAATGGATTATCCCAGAAACTTTAGTAAAATTCATTATTGAATCTACAAATGTTATAAAAAATTAATTAATTGTGATTTTATTTGAAAGTTTAAAAGTACTTACTTTTACTTGCACTTGTAGTCATATTGAGTGATAATTATTTATTTTAACCTAATTTTAATATGTAAAACGTTGTAACTTTTATTAACACCTGTATTCACGTATATGAGACCGATTCAAATTATCACTAGAAGAGATTGGAATTCATTTAAAATAAATAGAAAAATAATAGTAAACTAGCCGCCTTGTTGCTTCATAACAGTATCTTCAAGCACCGTGAGACTAAAACATTAATTATTATTCTCACTATGATAGGTTGAAATATCCGAAACATCAACATTCAAATATGACTAACCAGAGGTCGTCACAAAATTGTTATTTAGTTCATTCAAATCAATATTAACCACTGACTGTACACTCTTTTGCTTTACTCAACCAACTCTTCGCAAATCATTCCAAATTGCTTGCGCACTCTTAGTAAAACTCAACTGACGAATTAAAAGACAATCGATCAAAAATATCTGTACAACTTCCTGGAGCAGCGGTCACAGGAGCTGTTGGTAGTTCCGGGTCTTCGGAAATATTTTTTACCACGACTAAAAGCAAAATCTCTGTGGGTTTTTGAAATTAAAAGACATTCGATCGCAAATAATTGCACAACTTCCTGGAGCAGCGGTCACAGGAGCTGTTAGCAGTTCCGGATCCTCGAAAATATTTTGTACCAAGATTTAGAGTAAAATCTCCCTGGGTTTTTAAAATTACAGGACAATCGAACGCAAATAACTTTACAACTTCCTGGGGCAGTGGTCACAGGAGCTGTTGGTAGTTTCGGGTCTACCTAAATATTTTTTACTAAGATTAAAAGCAAAATCTTGGTGTGGTTTTTAAATTAAAAAGCGATCGATCAAAAATAACTGTACAACTTCCCGGAGCAGCAGTCACAGGAGCTGTTGGCAGTTCCGGGACTTCAAAAATATTTTTTACCACGACTGAAAGCAAAATCTTGGTGTTTTTTTTAAATTAAAAGACAATCGATCAAAAATAACTGTACAACCTCCTGGAGCAGCGGTCACAGGAGCTGTTGGCAGTTTCGGGTCTACGTAAATATTTTTCACCAAGATTAAAAGCAAAATCTTGGTGTGTTTTTGAAATTGAAAGACAATCGATCAAAAATAACCTACAACTTCCTGGAGCAGCAGTCACAAGAGGTGTTGGTAGTTCCTGGTCTTCGAAAATATTTCCTACCACGATTGAAAGCATTACCTCTGTGGGTTTTCAAAATTAAAAGACAATCGATCAAAAATAACTGAACAACTTCCTGGAGCAGCGGTCACAGGAGCTGTTGGCAATTCCGGGTCCTCGAAAATATTTTTCACCAAGATTAAAAGCAAAATCTCTGTGGGTTTTTTAAATTAAAAGACAATTGATCGCAAATAATTGCAAAACTTTCTGGAGTATCTGTCACAGGAGCTGTTAGCAGTTCCGGGTCCTCGAAAATATTTTGTATCAATATTTAGAGTAAAATCTCTGTCGGTTTTTAAAATTACAGGACAATCGAATGCAAATAAATTTACATCTTCCTGGGGCAGCGGTCACAGGAGCTGTTGGTAGTTTCGGGTCCCCGAAAATATTTTTTACTAAGATTAAAAGCAAAATCTTGGTGTATTTTTTAGATTACAAGACAATCAAACGCAAATAACTTTACAACTTCCTGGATCAGCGGTCACAGGAGCTGTTGGTAGTTCCGGGTCCTCGAAAATATTTTTTACTAAGATTAAAAGCAAAATCTTGGTGTTTTAAAAATTACCGGACAATTGATCGCAAATAATTTTATAACTTCCTGGAGCAGTGGTCACAGAAAAATTAATTAACTTTTAGCTATCTTTTGTATTTTAAATTTCTTAGTGCTTATTTTGTATGATTAATATGTTTTTAATCGTCTTTGTTATGAATTGTAAAAATTTATATTTGTAAATATTTAGAGATGTCCAAAATTAAAGATATCTAAATTTACTGGTCTATATTTAGAGATGGCTATTTTTTAAGTTTACGAATAATTAAAACTGTCAATTTTTTTATATTTCTAAATTTTCAATTGTCTTTTTATTGACTTGTCTGAATTTATTCTTCTCCATTTTTTAAATATCTGTCATTTCACTTGTTTGTTTTATGATTTGTCTAATTTCATAGATATTTTATTTTTAAATTTTATAATTTTATGCTTATCTTTTTTAAAATAATTCCAATTTTTTTGGTTACTAAATTTTTACATTACTACCTTTATTATTATCGAAATTTTGAATTATCCTTATTTAGACAAATAACATAGGTCAACAAAAAAAATATTTTTTTTGGGTTTCTGTTCTCTTGCTTAAATTCTGATTCTAGACTTTGAAAAACACTTAAATATTCATATTTAGTTCATAAAGTTTGCTTTGATCTGATTTATGACGATAAGTATGATTTAATTCATTTCATGAACAAAAGATGGCAGCACTTTGATTAACCCGAAAGTAAACTGTATTATTATTTGTAAGAGGCACAGTAGTGAATGTTAACTTGTTTATTACAGCTGTAACAACTATATTTGTGTATGACTCAGTTGGAAAATGGCATCAAAACAGTGTAAAAATGATGTTGATTCATTTTGTTTTATTTGCGGTGAATTTATTAAAGTTAGAAGTAAAAAATTCGCTTTATTAACAAATTTAAAACTTTGCGAAGCCTATGAAGCCTATTTTAACCTGAAAATCAGTAATCAAAATGAAAATTGGGTGCCTCACTTCGCCTGCGTTAGTTGTAAAAATACTTTAGAAGGTAAAAAATCAAAATTTAAGATTTTTAAAATTGTCGAGCAAATTTTAATTACACCCGTTGTAATTTTGTTATTTCTAGCTTGGTATCGAGGAGAAAATCGACACATGAAGTTTGCGATGCCAAGGATTTGGAGGGAACCTAGTGATCACGTCCATGACTGTTATTTTTGTATGGTTAATCCAAGTAAGCGTCGATCTGGTAAAAATGCAGAAAAGATTTTTTATCCTGATCTTCCTTCATCATCATCTCCGATACCTCACGATGAAAATTAGCCTGTACCGGCACGTTCAGGATTAGATAGCTTTGAAGTTCAAGCGTCACAAAGTTCAACAGGATCCAGTGCACCACTAACCAACACTGATGGTAGTGATTTCATGACAAAATCGCAAAGTTTTGGGCCACATTTTATTAGCTCAAGTGAATTTAATGATTTAGTACGAGACCTGAACTTATCCAAGAATAAAGCAGAGATTCTAGGTTCACGACTAAAGCAATGGAACTTGCTTGAAGATGGTGTAAAAATAACTGATCAAAGAGAGCGTTATAAAACTTTTTCATGTTTTTTTACAAAAGAAGCCGGTATTTGTTACTGCAACAACGTGACTGATTTGTTTAATGAAATCGGAATACCATTTGTAGCATCTGACTGGCGGCTTTTTATCGATAGCTCTTCAAAAAGCTTAAAAGCAGTTCTGCTCCACAATGGAAACGAATTGCCTAGTCTTCCTCTAGCACACTCTGTATTGTTAAAAGAAAGCTATGATAGTGTGAAAATCATACTAGAAAAATTAAAATACACAGAATACCAATGGCCAGTGATCGGTGATTTTAAAATGGTTGGTTTCTTGATGGGAATGCAAGGTGGATATACTAAATACCCATGTCACCTTTGTTTATGGGACAGCAGAGCTGACTCAGTTCATTATCAACAGAGTAAATAGCCTGATCGCGTCGAATTTCAGATTGGGAAACATAACGTAAAGTCGGAACCAATCGTAAAGCCTCAAAGCATATTAATGCCACCGTTACATATAAAATTAGGGCTAATGAAGCAATTCGTTAAAGCTCTGGATCCAAGCTCTAAAGCTTTCGAATATTTAAGGGGATTTTTTCCCAAATTATCTGAAGCTGAAGTTAAAGGAGGTATTTTCGTTGGACCGCAAATAAAACAAATAATGAAGAGTGATGACTTTACGAAGCTTCTCAATGCTCGTGAAAAACCAGCCTGGGAAAGTTTTAAAGCAGTAGTTGATGGATTTCTTGAGAATCATAGAGCTATTAACTATGCAGAATTGATTGAAAAAATGCTTGAAAGCTTTAAAGTTATGGGCTGCAGAATGTCTCATAAACTTCATATGCTACATTCTCATCTGGACGAATTTAAAGACAACATGGGGGCCTACTCCGAGGAACAAGGAGAACGTTTTCACCAAGATGTGATGGACTTTGAACGGCGATATCAAGGGCAGTATAACGAGAATATGATGGGAGATTACATTTGGGGCTTAGTACGAGAGAGCTCATACGAGCATAAAAGAAATACGAAAAATATTCACTTTTAGACATTAATTTCTTGTTATTTTACATCTATATATCATTGTTTATCACAAATCTTGAATAAAAAGACTCTTCTATCTAAAAAATGTTTTCTAATTATAATTTACAGTGGAAGTGTAGAAAAAACATAAAAATCAATCATTTTCGCCGAAAAATTGAAAAATTGTCCTAGTTTCTACAAAAGCAAACTTTAATCGGAAAAAAAATTTTTTTCCTTATTTTTGTGGTAGGAGAAACCAAAATTTAACATGTGGAAGTTAGACCCAAAAATCGTGTTGACCGGTGTAATTTTTTTATTATTTCTAATATAATATTTATATAAATTTTTTACTTAGTGATTTCTTTATTTAGAGTTTGCCAAATATTGATGTTTCCATTTTCCGTAAAATTCTTGACTGGTACGAAACATTAAAAGGTATTGCACATTTTCTTTTTGCTAATTACACAACCGATGAATTATTCTTATTACGGGATCGCGAAAATGTAACAGATTAAAATAAATGCATTTTCTAAACACTTGAGATGTGGAAAAGAAATTCGGCTACTTATTTTAATAAAATTCGTAAAGGACATGTACAATTCATTTTCTACAAAAAATAAATGTCACGGAGGAAATTTTAACTAACAGTATAATTTTTCGCACTTTAAGCTAGGTAGATTTCGACTTTACTTATGAGATCTGCAATTACTTTAGCTGAAACTTTCAATGCTCATTTCAAATTTTTTTCTTCGTGTCAATTATTAATCATTTTTGGAAGAAAGCCACCAAAATTTGGTAGTGATTGTACATTGAAAGATGCGATGAATATTAGCTAGAATAATCACATGGATAAATAGTACAGGCCAATCCGATGGAATTTGGAATCTAGGAAAGTCAAAACAATACTCCAATTAAATTTTAAGTCTAGATCTGAAAATACAACTCTATAAAATGCTCAGCGAAGCGGGCGGGTAACAGCTAGTATATATACTATATATATATATACGGACGCCATTGTAGCATCTGATGAAAAAAATAATTCTGAGACAAAAGTCCTTAGCCATTTTTCAATTAACCGCATAGATAATTAATTATTTATTAAAAATAACGTCTCTTTATTTGTTAGAGAGAGAGCGCCAGTGTCCAGTAAAGTATGTGCCAAACAAAGATACAACTAACTATATGACTAACTAGTTTCTAGCTAACGTAGTCACACATATTTATTTACACATTCACACGTGCAAGCGTCTTCGTTGGAACGCACTTGACTTGACACTAGTGCTCTCTCTCTAACGCATAAAAGGACGTTATTTTAATTAATAATTATTAATTAATTATCTATGCGTCTGATTAAAAAATGGCTGAGGATTTTTCGTCTCAGAATTATTTTGTTTATCAGATGCTACAATGGCGTCCGTTACTTCTGGGACACTCTGTATATATATATATACTAGCCGTTACCCGCCCGCTTCGCGTGGCGTACAATATACGCCAGGCGCGAAAAATATTAATTGTAGCATCTGATAAACAAAATAATTCTGAGACGAAAAGTCCTTAGCCATTTTTTAATCAGACGCATAGATAATCAATTATTAATTAAAATAACGTCCTTTTATGCGTTAGAGAGAGAGCACTAGTGTCAAGTCAAGTGCGTTCCAACGAAGATGCTTGCACGTCTGAATGTGTAAGTAAATATGTGTGACTACGTTAGCTATACAAACTAGTTAGTCATACAGTTAGTTGTGTCTTTATTCGGCACATATTTTACTGGACACTGGCGCTCTCTCTCTAACAAATAAAGAGACGTTATTTTTAATTAATAATTAATTATCTATGCGGTTAATTGAAAAATGGTTAAGGACTTTTCGTCTCAGAATTATTTTTTTCACCAGATGCTACAATGGCGTCCGTGACTTTTGGGACACCCTGTATATATATATATATATATATATATATATATATATATATATATATATATATATATATATATATATATATATATATATATATATATATATATATATATATATATATATATGTAAATATATATAAATCTCCTGTCACGATGTTTGTCCGCGATGGACTCCTAAACGACTCAACCGATTTCAAATTAAATTGGCACACCGTGAGCAGTCTGGTCCAACTTAAGAGATAGGATAGCTTAGATCTTCAATTATAGTCGCAATTTTATTTTATTGCAAATTATTTGTCTATAATTAATTGACAGTCACAATTATCTGTTAACTCCAAAAGATTCTAACAGATGTCGATACTTTTCGACTGTAAGTAATTCAATAAATGAGTAAGTATTCAATAGATGGCACTGTTATGGTAAACCGACAAACGTTTCATATAAGCTACAATTCAATATCATGATGACCACGTGTTATTAAGGCTAAAGTATAAATTAAATTTATTTTGTAGTAAACGAAATACCGTGAAATTCAATTATTTCTACTTTTTCAATTTTTGGTGTTAGCATAGCCAACCACGTATTACTTAGACCGAAGTGTAAATCAAATTCAAATTATAGTGACGACAATACAGTGAAATTATTCCTGCTTTTTACTTATTTGGGCTTCATTATTCAAAATTCTATAATTATAAAATATATACATGTAAGTATTATCACATAATTATAATAATTAATTAATATATTAATGAGAAAATGGTACAAAGCTCCCCACACTTTTTCAATAATTGTATAAAGATTTTTCTTTTATTGTTTTTATTTAACCTCTATTAAAAATTATTTTGCACTTATTATTTCAATTTCAATGTGCTATAATAGCATGTTTTTTAGTTTTTTTTTCCAATATTTAAACGATTAAATTATTATTTTCGGTAAAATGCCACCGAAAAAATCTAATCTCAACAACGTGAGCAGCAGAGAGGCACGACGCAAACGTGTTGAAACATCTTATCAGTTGCCAGAACAAGTCGATACAAGAAATACAGCTCAAAGAATTAGGACAGCAGAAGGTCGTGCACAAGAATTTCAAGAACAGTGTAGCGAACGTCTGCAACAGAATATTACGAGAACAAGAGTGGCACGAGATCGAAACATAGCTACAGTACAAGCACAAGAACGACAAAGGCAACGGATCAGCTGCTCATTAATACGTACATCATTTGTTCGTCTTGCTTTTGAATATGCACCAGATATTAACTACTCTGCGCATTCAAAAATTGCTATAGGTGGAATGGATAAAGTATGTCAATATTGTCAGGCGTTGAAATTTTGAAATAAAGCTGCCGGTATGTGCTGCGCAGCAGGAAAAGTCGTGCTGCCACCTCTACCCGCTCCGCCAGAACCTTTATTATCCCTTCTTGCTGGGAATTCAGATGATTCAAAATTATTTTTGCGTAAGATACGCAAATTTAATTCTTGCTTCCAAATGACGTCATTTGGGGCAACTAAAATTTGCGCTCTTGCATCCGATGGCCGTAATTTTGAAACTACATTCAAAATACAAGGCCAAGTGTACCACAAAATTGAATCATTGATGCCAATGCCTGATGATAATCCGAAATTTCTTCAAATTTATTTTATGGGCAATTGTGAAGAGCGCGTAACTACTCGGTGCCAGTATAATTTCATTGAACAAGCAGAGGAAAGAGCAATTGTGATATTACTGGAAAATTTCTTAGAAGATCAGAATCAACTACTTCAATTAATCAAAAGAGTTTCGCCACGATTGCAAAATGACAACTATCAAATCGTCATAAAAGCCGATAAAGTACTATTAGGTGAACATGCTGGTAGATTCAACGCTCCAACTGTTGATGAGGTTGCTGTTATCATGGTTGGTGATCCAGTCGACAAAAGATCTATAAAAATTACACGCGTCCACCCCCGCAATCCATATTGGGAGTAGATTGTCGTAAAATCCGCTCTTAGATCATTTCTACATCACATATAGGAGATTCCTACCAAATTTGAAGTCGATAGGAGCTATAGGTTAAAAATGGGAATTTTCTATTGTTAACGCCCCCGCAACCCCCCTTGTGGGTGGAATTTCGTAAAATCCGTCCTTAGCTGACCTCTACTCGGCGAAAGGAATATTCCTACCAAATTTCAAGTCGCTACGCCTTATGGTTCCAGAGATATCGTGATGAGTGACTATCTATATCTATAGAAAGTCTCCTATATATATATATAGATATACTAGCTGTTATCCGCCCGCTCCGCTGGGCACAGCATTGTATTTAGAATTTAATAGAATAGTATTTTTAGATCTAGACTTGAAATTAAATTCGAGTATTGTTTTCACTTGCACAGATTCCAAATTCCATCGGATTGACCTGTACCTTTTATTTATGTGATTATTCTAGCTAATACTCATTGTAACTTTCAATGTGCAATCACTATAACATTCTCGTGGCTTTCTTCCAAAAATGAATAATTATTAACATAAAGAAAAAAATTCGAAATAAGCATCAAAAGTTTCAGTTAAAGTGATCGCAGGTCTCATAAGTGAAGTTGAAATCGGCCTAGATTAAAGTGCGACGAATTTTTCTGTTATCTACTTTCTAAATATGAATTAGTGAAAATTCACTTAAATAAGTGAATATTCACTTATTTAAGGGAATTTTCACTAATTCATGTTTAGAGAGTATGATTATATCAAATTTTATATCTGTAGGAACAGTATTTGAAAAGTATAAATTTTTTTACAATTATTATTCCCGCACTTCTATGTTGGGGTGGAATTTCATAAGATCCTATTCGAGAAAATTTCTACATTATAAATAAACGGTTCCAACAAAACTTCAAGTCCATAGAAACTTTTGTTTGGAAATGAGAGATTTACATTGTTCACGCCCCCGCGATTTCTTCTAGGGTTAGAATTCGATAAATTCCATTCTTAGCTGAACTTGACATCATACAACGAAGATTCTCACCAAATTTAGAGTCTGTAGAAGTTACAGTTTGAAAATTAAAATTTTAGATTTTAACATCCATCCCCGCAATCCCTATCGGAAGTAGAATTTTTTGAAGTTCATTGTGAGATGATCTCTACATGAGAAATAAAAGATTTTTACCAAATTTACACCTTTTAGAAGCTATGTTTTGGAACTTAAGATTTTTTATTGTTAACACCCATCCCCGCGATTATTATTGGAGGTAATTCGCTGTAAAGTCCGTTCTTAAATAATTTCTATATTATATGTAGAAGACTCTTACTAAATTTGGGGTCTGTAGGAGCTATAGCTTGGAAAATAAAAATTTTATTTGTTAACAACTACCCCCACAAACCCCTGTGAGGTGAACCATCGTGAAATTTGTTCATAAATTATTTTTCCATCACTTACAGAAAGTTCCTACAAAATTTGGAGTCTGTAAGAGCTACAACTTTAAAATTCAAAATTTTCATTGTTTATACCCATCCCCGCAACCCCTATGGGGTGAGATATCGTAAAATTCGTTTATAGATTATTTCTATATCTCTTACAGAAGATTCCTACCAAATTTGGAGTCGATAGAAACTATAGTTTAAGAACGGGAATTTTTCATTGTTAACGCCGTCGCAAACCCCTTTGGGGGAGGAATTTAATAAAATCCATTCTTAGCTGAACTTGACAGGAAAATTATACCGGAAGATTTCTACCAAATTTAGAGTCTATAAAAGTTACAGTTTGGAAGTTGAAATTGAAAATTCTAACACTCACCCCCGCAATCGCTATTGAAGGTAGAATTTATTGAAATCCTCATTTAGATCACTTCTACATCACACATAGAAGACTCTCACCGAATTTGGAGTCTGTAGGAGCTATAGCTCGGAAATTTATAATTGTAATTGTTAACACCCACCCCCGAAATCCATATTTGGAGTAGGTTATCATTAAATACGCTCTTAAATCAATTCTACCTTAAATATAGCAGATTCTTACCAAATTTAGAGCCTATGGGAGCATTAGCTTAGAAATTTAAAATTTTCATTGTTAGCACCCACCCCTGCAATCCATATTTGGAGGTGGTTGTTATAAAATCCACTATTAGAT
Organism: Cotesia glomerata; assembly: GCF_020080835.1. Lineage (NCBI taxonomy): Eukaryota > Metazoa > Arthropoda > Insecta > Hymenoptera > Braconidae > Cotesia > Cotesia glomerata. Next base: position 16,372,747 of record NC_058160.1, read on the forward strand.
CATTTCTGGATCACATATAAATGATTCCTACCAAATTTAAAATCTATAGGAGCTATAATTTAAAAATGGGAATTTTCCATTGTCAACGCACCCGCAACCCCCCTTGTGGGTGGAATTTCGTAAAATCCGTTCTTAGCTGACCTCTATTCGGTGAAAGGAATATTCCTACAAAATTTCAAATCTCTACGCCTTATGGTTTCAGAGATATCGTGATAAGTCAATATATAGGTGGAAATCTCATATATATATATATATATATATATATATATATATATATATATATATATATATATATATATATATATATATATATATATATATGGTGTATTCCATGCCAAATCGACCACTTTTGAACCTTACCCCTTTAGATTTCGCTGAAAATTTTTTACCTTTTTCTACTCGATGAAAGACGTTTTTCAGAATTTTTTCAAATTTTTTTATCCAACCCAAAAAAAGTTATGAAGCTTTCAAAAAAATGGCTCTTTTATTTTCAAATAGCCATAACTCTCTCAAAAATTGACCTTTCGGGACGTTTTTTTTTTCAAAATTTTTGTTTTTAATTGAATTTTTCGAAAAAATAAATAAAAAAAATTTAACATGATCGCTTCTATGAAATAATCGCGTTTTTTTGTATAAAATCGTTATTTTTCGAAGTTCGTCATTCTCAATTTTTTTTTTTTTTTTTTTCAAAAAAAACTTCAATCAATTCTACAATTATCCCCGTGTATCCCAGAGTGGGCCGATTTTTTTTTCTATTTTTTTTATTTAGTTGAAAAAAATTTTCAACATTTTAAAAATGCAGAAATTTTTTTTTTCATAAATATTATTTATATAACATAATTAATGTAATTATATGATTTTAAGGTATTATATTCTCTATATATTGTCCTAATTTACCATTATAATTACTAGGATTAATGATTGATGCAGTTAACATTTAATGACTCAAAAATAATGCAACAAATTATTTATTAATTTCTTCTTTGGCGTTTAAATATTTTACAAATTCTGTATTCATTCGAGTTAGAAAAGTTTTTAACGCACAAACAACCATTTTTGTCGGGAATTACACAGTGTAGTTGTTGAGTTCCTACAATTGGTTTTGTTTTCAAAAATCGTTCATTTAAATCATCAACTGCTGTATTATAATCCTCTTCTGGTGAAAAGTTGACGATAATATTTGGCAAGTTGTCCGAATCAGAAGTCCATTCAAAAGTCCTACAGGTGTCGTTATTTGTTTATCAACCGCGAGTTGGAGGCTTGCTCTTGCTGCAAGTCGTTTGAGGATGCCACCAATACCATCACACGGGCATTTGCCATGGGCAGTCGCAAAAAAATGCCATTCAGCAGGAATATCAAAATCATCTTCATGATAATATAAATTCACAAAGTTTTTAAAGTTTTTAAATTGTTGAGGAGCCCCATCAGAAAAATAATAAATCTTGTTACAACGTTCAGGAAGACTTTTACATAATCAGTAATTATTTTGATGAAAACATGAACAGCAACAGCATCGTGATTTTTACACCGGCTGCGTTGTTTACTTGATGCCATTATGTGGAGATCAAATTATCTCAATAAATGTAGATTGGTACAATCAAAATAATAAACACCCTCAAAAAGAATAGATCAGGAAAATGTTCATAAACTAGAGATTTTTTTTACTTAACAAACGTAATGGCAAAAATATTTTATTCAACTCTATGAAGCACAAAAGATTTATAGGTTATGTTTTAGATCTCAATATAAAAGAGCCGTATATATTTTATAAATTAGAACATACTCTAGTAAACTGGCTGTAGGTAAGTCTGTAATTATCATGCCCTAGGTTATCGATCGTATTGACGTATTAAAATTTGAATCTTAATCGTTGTAATGGTAAATTTGGACAATATATAGAGAATATAATACCTTAAAATCATATAATTACATTAATTATGTTATATAAATAATATTTATGAAAAAAAAAATTTCTGCATTTTTAAAATGTTGAAAATTTTTTTTTCAACTAAATAAAAAAAATAGAAAAAAAAATCGGCCCACTCTGGGATACACGGGGATAATTGTAGAATTGATTGAAGTTTTTTTTGAAAAAAAAAATTGAGAATGACGAACTTCGAAAAATAACGATTTTATACAAAAAAACGCGATTATTTCATAGAAGCGATCATGTTAAATTTTTTTTATTTATTTTTTCGAAAAATTCAATTAAAAACAAAAATTTTGAAAAAAAAAAAACGTCCCGAAAGGTCAATTTTTGAGAGAGTTATGGCTATTTGAAAATAAAAGAGCCATTTTTTTGAAAGCTTCATAACTTTTTTTGGGTTGGATAAAAAAATTTGAAAAAATTCTGAAAAACGTCTTTCATCGAGTAGAAAAAGGTAAAAAATTTTCAGCGAAATCTAAAGGGGTAAGGTTCAAAAGTGGTCGATTTGGCATGGAATACCCCATATATATATATATATATATATATATATATATATATATATATATATATATATATATATATATATATATATATAGATTTATTGGCACCAGATGTAAAGCTTGTCTAACAAACTCTGATACATCTTTCGCTTAAATCTACTTTTCTTACACTAATTTTATAATTTATTATTTTATTTTAGTATTCCAACTTGATAGTTAATCTATATTTCAATCTATAACGCTAGTGAATACTTCCTTCGACTTTGGGTCGTTTCCTTAGTTTCAGTTTATCGCATATAGCAGATTTTTTTCAAATTTAGAGCTTATAGAAGCTACAGCTCGAAAATTTAAAATTTTAATTGTTAAAACCCACCCCCGCACCCCCCTGTGGGGAGGGATATTGTAAAATTCGTTCATAAATTATTTTTACATTACTTACAGAAAATTCATACAAAATTATGAGTCTGTCGGAGCTGTAGCTCGGAAATTTAAAATTTTCATTGTTAACGCCCACCCCCGCAATCCATATTGGGGGTAGGCTGTCATTAAATCCATTCTTGAATCATTTCTACATCCCATAGAACAGATTCTTACCAAATTTGGAGCCTTTAGGAGCTACAGCTAAAAAATTTAAAATTTTCATTGTTAAGACCCTCTCCCGCATTCCTCTGTGGTGTTGGATATCGTAAAATTCGTTCATAAATTATTTTTACATCACTCACACAAAATTCATACAAAATTGGGAGTCTGTAGGAGCTAGAAGTCGGAAATTTTTAATTTTCATTGTTAACGTCCACCCCCGCAATCCATATTGGGAGTAGATTGTCGTAAAATCCGCTCTTAGATCATTTCTACATCACATATAGGAGATTCCTACCAAATTTGAAGTCGATAGTAGCTATAGGTTAAAAATAGGAATTTTCTATTGTTAACGCCCCCGCAACTCCCCTTGTGGGTGGAATTTCGTAAAATCCGTTCTTAGCTGACCTCTACTCGGCGATAGGAATATTTCTACCAAATTTCAAGTCGCTACGCCTTATGGTTCCAGAGATATCGTGATGAGTCAATATATAGGTGGGAATCTCTTATATATACAGGGTGATCCAAAATTATTTTTACAGCGAAGATATTCGAATAGAGGAAACGATTCTGAGCAGAAAACTTCTTAGTCGTTACTGAAAATTTTGAGTAGTTTTTGAGTTATTCAAAATTTTCGTTGACCAATCAGATACGAGATTTAACAATTAAAAAAAAAATACAAAAGAATAAATTATAAATTTGGCTGCGTTGCAATTTCCAACTTCACGTTTTACTTTTGTTTGTTTACTTTTTTTAAATAATTCTAATTTTTAATAGTTTAAACAAATGTAACCTTTAAAATAAAATTAAATACTCAATTTTAAACTTAATTTCAAAATTTAAGGAAGCTATTGAATTAATAAATGGATAGGTAATCAAAGATAAAAATTAATTTCTTGTAAACAATTAAGAGAATGAATCCCATGTTACTTATAAGGTTAAAGACGATAACGTTAATCAAGAAAATATGAAGGGTAATACAGGCTGTCTATCAGGATATTTATAAAGACTCTTATCAGGAAAATTAAAAGGACAAAATCTAGGCTACTTCTCAGAATAATTTTAAAGTCTTTGACCGGGCCGAGGACGAGGATGACTTCCAGGTTGCTTATCAGGATAATTTTAAGGACTCTTTTAAGGAAAATTATAAGTATAAAATCCACGCTTTTTATCAGGACAATTATAAGAACTATTATCAGGAAAATTAAAAGGATAATATCCAGGCTGCTTATCGATATTATTATAAGCACTCTTATCAGGAAAATTGTAAGGCCGAAATCCAGGCTACTTATCAGAATAATTTGAAGGACTTTTATCAGGCCGAAGACGTAGATGACTGCCAGGCTGCTTATCAGGATAATTTTAAGGACTCTTAGCAGAAAAACAAACGGGAGACAGTCCAGGCTATTGAAGGGTATAATAATAAGGACTTTTATCAGGTGGAGTACAAGGACAAATTTCAGGGTGCTTATCAGAATAATAATGACTCTTATCAGATGGATTACGAGAACAATTTCCAGGCATCCTATAAGGATAACTAACATTACATTATAATGACTGCATTATTATCTATAGTAAAAATTTTATTAACATATGAAATTTATAACGTCAGTGAACAAATCTGTTATAGAAATTGTTCAAAATGTCCTCCATTATTTTGGATACAACAACAAAGACGCTTGACGAAGTTCGTTGCGCAGTTATCGACCATCTCCTGTGTGATCTCTCTCAGACAATCCGTGACTTTGTCTCGCAGAGTATCAACGTCGTCAACGGGATGACGGTAAACATTGGCCTTCACATGGCCCCATACAAACCAATCCAACGGATTGAGATCTGGTGATCTTGGAGACCAATCTATTATTCCACCTCGACCGATATAGCGATTGGGAAAATTTGCATGAAGCCATACTTGCGAAGCTCCTGCTGTATGAGCCGGAGCGCCGTCTTGTTGAAACCGTAGTTGAACGTAGTAATAAGCGTGCTCTTTTGTTCTGAATGAACGAATAAAAAATAGAAGACTAAAATGTAGGATACAAGGAAGATCATACAGAAGGACCATTAGAAGAATGATTAAAAGGACAATATGCAGAGATTTTAAACGCGTAGACAGGTTAAAACACTTGAAAGAATCAATTGATGATCAAATCTAGATTGTTAAAAAAAGGAAAACGTTCTAAGAGTTAAATTGGAGGATAACATGAAGGCAACAAAATTGAAAGCTTAGCAGGATAATATTCAGGATAAATTTGAACGACTAAACTGAAGGAGAATCCGAAAGATGATTTTACTGGATAAAGTTTATGTTAAACTGCAGGAGTAAAAATCATGTTATCAAGCTTAGATTAAAAGACAATTGGCCGAATATTCAAAAAAACACAATGTGGAGGCTAGCAAGATCGAATTCAAAAATTCTAAGAGGTTAATAATAAGGGTATTGCTGGTAATCTCGCTCACGGTCTCGCTCATTATCTCGCTCGTGGTCTCGCTCATGATCTCACTCATGATCTCACTCGTGGTCTCGCTCGTGGTCTCGCTCATGGTCTCGCTCATGGTCTCGCTCGTGGTCTCGCTCATGATCTCGCTCGTGGTCTCGCTCATGGTCTCGCTCGTGGTCTCGCTCATGATCTCGCTCGTGGTCTCACTCATGATCTCGCTCGTGGTCTCGCTCATGGTCTCGCTCATGATCTCGCTCATGGTCTCGCTCATGGTCTCACTCATGGTCTTGCTCATGATCTCGCTCGTGGTCTCGCTAATGATCTCGCTTGTGGTCTCGCTTATCGTCTCGTTTGTTGTCTTGTTTGTCATATCCCTAATACGTATCCAACCTATCTATTTATCTATAATATTTCTGAAATTATTTAAAACTTGAAATAACTCTACTCAATTATATGGAATTTTATAAAGTTGGAGTTTCGGATCTCAGCCCTAAAAATAATGTTAATTTTTTAATTTTACCTTGCATAGTGATCTAGATATTGTTCTTAAAATAGGCATTTTTTTCTACAATTTTTTTATTTTTCTGACATTTATCGTAAGCTACGCTCTTAAAATGAATGAGTGGAATTTTACAGTGAAATCAGTAAATTCCAGTTTCCTGATAAGAGTCCTTTTTATTATCCTGAGAAGTAACCTGGAAGTTGTCTTTTTTATTTTCCTGATAAGACTCATTACCTTGATAAATAGCCTGGTCCTTATCCTGTTAGTTTTCCTGATAAGGTCCTTACTATTACCCTGTAGCCTCGATAAACAGCCTGGAAATTTGTCCTTTTACTTTACTCAATAAAAGTCCTTATTTTTATCTTGATAAGTAGCCTAGAATTTGTCCTTATACTTCGTCTGATATGAGTCCTTTTTATTATTCTGACAATTGACTTAGAATCTTTCATCTTTATAATTTACAATAAATTAATTTTTATCTTTGATTACCTATCCATTCATTAATTCAATAGGTTCTTTAAATTTTAAAATTAAGTTTAAAATTGAGTATTTTATTTTATTTTATTTTTTAGGCGCGCAGTAGCCTATCGGATCGGCCCTTGCTTACCAAAGCATTGGATCGGGTTCGAGTCCGGCGTACACCAATGAATATTTTCAATATTTAAGTGTATTATACTGCTCACCCCAAGAAATAAAACGAGTTCCAATCTTAAAAGTTTACCCCCTAACAAAGTCGCTCACGACCTTAGTAGTTTATGCGACTTTAAACAAAATTAAGAAAAAAAAATTTTATTTTAAAGGTTACATTTGTTTAAACTCTTAAAAATTAGAATTATTCAAAAAAAGTAAACAAACAAAAGTAAAACGTGAAGTTGGAAATCGCAACGCAGCCAAATTTATTATTTATTATTTTGTATTTTTTTTTAAATGTTAAATCTCACATCTGATTGGTCAACGAAAATTTTGAATAACTCAAAAACTACTCAAAATTTTCAGTAACGACTAAGAAGTTTTCTGCTCAGAATCGTTTTCTCTATTCGAATATCTTCGCTGTAAAAGTAATTTTGGATCACCCTATTATATGGATCTATTATATAGATATATATATATATATATATATATATATATATATATATATATATATATATATATATATATATATATATATATATATATGGATTCCCGCCCGTTTCGCTGGGCATGCAATAAAATTTAATTTTGTAACCCATACAAAAAATATAAACAAAATAATTAATTTCATCAATCTTAACAAAATGATATCGCTTTTTATTTATAAAATAATTGTTTTTACAGCTCGGAATTTGTTAATAAATTACATAAATAAATATGTTATATTATTCTTTTGCCTGAGCGTCAACTTCAATAACGTTATTAAGATTGTTAATTCAGATTATTATTTCTTATCTCAGCACTATTTTTCATAAAAATATGAATATTAGTAATCAAGATTATCAAATAGATTATATATTAATTGAGAATATAAACAACAATGTCATTATATAAATTTGATTGGAAATTAACATCGATAAGTTAATGAGTAAATTTATTTCTGCTTATAAATATAAAAATGAATATTTTTAATTTTTGTTAACAAGAAATTCATTACAAATTAAGTGGTATTAAAAAAAATATTTATTATTTATTTTATTAAGAATTAACTTACATCAACTCTTTTAATTATAATAATTAAACGATATCGTTGTAAAATTTTAGAAAAGATACATCAGACACACTTTACCATTTTAATTTTAATCATTGAAATCAGTATAATCATTTAACAGAATCAACTTAATAAAATTATGTTATATTTAGCTGTGTTATGATATAATGGAGTTCATCCTTTATGATCATTACAATACATATTAGCTATATCAGTTACAAATGATTTAGCTATTCTTTCTTAAAAAAACTATGATTATTAATTCTTACTGTCCCAACAATCAATCGATAAAATTTGAAATCAAAAGATATTTGTCTGAATTTAGTTGACAACCGAATTTGTTATTACAATTCAATTATTTTGACAGTTATTATAGCAAAGGTAACCATAGTAACCGTAACCATGGCAACGGTAACCATGACAAAGGTAACCATGATAACGGTAACAATGGCAACAGTAATCATGGCAACGGTAACCATGGCAACGTTAACCATGGCAACGGTAACCATAGCAACGTAACCATGGCAACGGTAACCATGGCAACGGTAACCATGGCAACGGTAACCATAGCAACAGTAACCATGGCAACTGTAACCATGACAACGATTACCATGGCAATGGTTGTGTGGGAGGATACAGTGGGGTTGAGTTCTATAATTGATAGTTGCCACTGATGGTTTCTTAGATTGGAGAATCAAAATGATATTTTTCCCCCCCAAAAAAAAGAGAGCGAGATAGGGAAGGAGGAAGAAGGCACGGGAGGGGAGGGGAAGAATGAGAGGGAGGGGAGGGGGTAGCATACGTGATGGTTGACGAAAAATCGATTTTGGATAGGAATTGCGCAAAATACCTTCTTATCTCTCGTCTACGGTGAAAAAGGAGTACCTATGCCAAATTTCAAATGAATCGGTCCAATAGTTTCGGAGATCTGGTGATGAGTCAGTGGTATTTCGCTTATATGTATATAGATAATAATATAGAAGATATATATATATATATATATATATATATATATATATATCTATATATATATAGGAGACTTTCTATAGATTTAGATAGTCACTCATCACGATATCTCTGGAACTATAAGACCTAGAGACTTTAAATTTGGCAGGAATATTCCTTTTGCCAAGTAGAGGTCAGCTAATAACGGATTTCACGAAATTCCACCCACAAGAGGGGTTGCGGGGGTGTTCACGAAAAAAAATTCATATTTTTCAATTATGGCTTTTAATAGTTCAAAACTTGGTCAGAATGTTTCAAATTACATTTAGAAATTTTTTAAAAACAAATTCTGTGACATTCCACCCCCCTGGCGTGCCCGTGCATGGGCGTCAAATTAACCCTTCGTACCAGTTGCGTAGAGAGAATCTCTCACGCTCATTTTAAAACTTTTTTTTCTTTTTAATTTCAAATGGAATGACCACTTGAAAATTTTTTTACCTTCTCAGAATTTTATGCTTTACAGGATGACCAAATAAACTTTATTAAAAACTCAAAAGTATAAATAAAATAAAAATATTTATTAATAGCTGTGAGAATTTCTCTCATCACTTCAGTCAAGTCGTTGATAAAAAAAAACGCTATTCGGATGGCTTCGTTCTACTTCGGTTATTTCCGTAGTTTTTAGTCGCCATCTTTGAAATTAGATATTATGTGTATAAATACTCTGTGTTTTTATGCTGCTGTTGTTGTTATTATTTTAATATTTTAAAAATATAAAAATGTGATAATTAATTATTATTGTAATTTATTTTAAGTGACACAATCTTCTTTAAGCATTACATAAGTAAGTAAATTTAAAAATTTATTTTTTTCACATGAATTAATTGATTACTTTGACATGTAAACATGTGTAACCTACAAACGTGTGTTGATGATTTTTTTATAAATAATAAGGATGTTTAAATATTTTAATGTACAAAAAATATTAAAAATTGTAATTATAGCACTTTAGAAATATAATTTATTGTTTTTTTCGCTTTTCATAAAAATCAAATCAAATTTTTTTTTATTTTCTATTCTCACATTTATTGACATAATTTATGTATTAAATTAAAAAAATAAATTTTTTTTCTTTGACAGGTGCAAAGCTAAGAAACATGGGCCGACTTTCTGTTGATTCTGACGACGAACTGTCTGACGAGGAAAATCTTTCTGATCTGGATATTATGTCTGATGGTGAGTCAGAACACAGTGAACATAATTCTGAAACAGAACAATCAGCAACAGACTCCGATGATGACAGTGATACAGATACAGATACGAATAACAATAAGTCAGTAAAAAATAAAGCTGTCAATACCAAATATGTTCTCGGCAAGGATAAAAGTACTCGGTGGTTCAGTGATCCTCCTAATCCGAAGGTTCGGACTCAAAAACATAATATTGTCACAGGTTTGCCTGGACCTACAAAACTGACAAAAAATTCAAAAACACCAAAAGATTGTTGGAATTTATTTTTACCGGCTGAAAGTATTGAACAAATTGTTGCTTATACCAACATTTTTTGGAAAGACTACACTCGTCGAAAAAAAAGAAAACAGATATTCAACCAACGTCTTATGTAGAAATTAATGCTATGATTGGATTGTTATACATGCTTGGTGTTCACAAAGATTCTCGTGTTAGTTTGAAAGAGCTTTGGGGCACTGATGGGACGGCTCCTGATTGTTATCGTGCTGTAATGTCTAAGTCTCGATTCTGCACTTTGTTAGCAGCATTAAAATTTGATGATATCAATGATCGCGAGGAACGCAAAAAAGTGGACAATTTAGCACCAATTCGAGAATTTTCAGATAGTTTCATTGAGCGTTGCCAGCAGAATTATACTCCAGGTGAATACTTGACCATTGATGAGATGCTTCAAGCTTTCCGTGGTAGATGTAAATTTCGTCAATATATTGCGAATAAGCCTGCACGATATGGAATAAAAATTTATTCCATGGCTGACTCTAAACGATTCTACACGTACAACATGGAAATTTACTGTGGTAAACAGCCACCAGGTCCACATGTAAAATCTAACTCTGCGATTGATGTTGTCAAAAGACTAACTGCTCCGATACTTAATACTGGAAGAAATGTCACATGTGATAACTATTTTACCTCCGTACCTCTCGCTAATTATTTGTTGAAAAACAAAACAACTATTGTTGGAACGATTCGACGCAACAAGCGTGAACTCCCACGAGAATTGTTAGAAATTAAGAATCGGAACATATGTAGCAGTAAATTTGTATTTACCGACAATAGCGTGTTAGTTTCGTATATACCTAAAAAATCAAAAAATGTTTTAATGTATTCTACTATGCATAATTCTGCGAGCATTGACAATAGTACTGGAGAAAAAGCGAAGCCAGAGATTATCACCTTTTATAATAAGACAAAAGCTGGCGTAGATGTTGTTGATCAGCTTCAAGGAGATAACAACGTTGCTCGTGACACGCGTCGATGGCCAATGGTTGTATTTTACGCAATCTTGAACATTGCTGGGATAAACTCAAGAATTATTTACGAAGAAAATGTGGGGAGCAAAATTGTTCGAAGAGAATTTTTACGTCAACTGTTTTTTCAACTAGTGCAACCACAGTTAGTCCTTCGTAGTCAGTTGCCTAATTTGAAGTTAGAATTACGATCTATTGTTTTAAAAATTGGTAATATTAAACCAGAAAAACAAACGCATGCGTCTAGTCGTCGTTTGTGCTGTTATTGTCCACGCAGAGCTAATAGTTACACAACTAAAAGTTGCTCATCTTGCAATACACCACTGTGCAATCAACATACAGTGAGATATTGTACTGATTGTGATTCGAATCTGATTTCCAAAGATGACTTGTAATTTAGATTTTAGGTAAAAATGCAATATTATATAAATCTGGTCACTTTTACCAAAAAATGATGCGTAATTACCAAAGAATATTGCTAAGTACTTAAAATGTAACAATGTTTAAAACATTGAGGCTATTTTCTTACTTAAAATGTTGAAATTAAACTTTAATTAAATGACAAAGTCTTATATTATTACGGTTATTAATAAACAATTATAATTTAATTTTAATTTATGAAGAAAAAATTTTATGTCAACTTAATTTCTATTTATGAAACGCAATTTTCTTTAGCAAATTATTTGTTTGTTTATGTCATTAGAATTTTTTTTAAAGATGACTTAAACTTTGTTATTTAAGCTAAAGAACTATACGTAATTATGAAAATATATTATAATATAATAATATTACTTAGTGCTTAATTAAAATGTTACAAAATTAAAATGTTTTCAAACATTGTGATTTTCTTGTGACTAAAGTTTGTTTACTGATTGTTGATAACATTTAGCGTAATTTTAAACTAAGAAACGTTAATTGTTATTATTTATTAAAAAAAAAATAATTTATGTCCAATGTTTTCAAAAAAATCACCACTAATCTGTTGAGAATATGTTTCTTTCAATTTGTGTTAATACAATAAATTAATTGCATGATAAAAAAATTTTGTGATTATTATTTATTTACCCAAAATGATCATTTTATTTAGAAAAATAAAATACTCTAGTAAAATATAATAGAATTGTATAACTTCGAATTAGTTCATTAAGTTTGTATTTCGCTCTTCGCGCCTGCGCAAAATTTAAAATTTCGGTCTTGGCGCTTGCGCAATAGCGTGTGAGATTTTCTCTCATCACAACAGTAATGACTGTTGTACGAAA
>NC_058160.1:16385178-16390223 GCF_020080835.1 Cotesia glomerata
GATCAGCAATAAGGCGTAATAAAATTTTATTGTTAATTATTGTTAATTAATTATTATTGTTAAATTGTATTATAATTTAATGAATGACCTTGCCCAAGAATTTTACGACTAATAAATATGTCACATTTTAAATAATCATGTGCAATAGTATGAAAAAGTATCTTTAACTTATGGCTTCTAATAGTTATGTCAAACAAAATTTGTATAGTACAGTTCAAGCTAGCATTTCCAATACCCTTCAGAATTGTTAAATTATTTTTCCTTTTTCCTGCGATCCTAGTCGCAATACTTTCTTTAAACAATGAGCATTCCGCGCCTGAATTAAATAAAAATGAAAACGACTCACCACGATGTATTACAAAACCTGGCAGAGTTGTCACGGTGCGGGAATTGATTCGCCACTCAATAGATCCCTTGAAAAGCGTCGATTGCTGCAATAATTAATGAACTGTCTCCCAGAAGACATTCCACCAAATACACATTCACTGTCGCACACCAAGTAAACGAATCCGCGTTTGAATTTCCCGGGTTAAATTTCGGTAGTGAAATACTACGATTCAGTGACGCCGGTTTTGTGATAGCCTTCATTAGCTTCACAAGACTTTTGCTTTGCATTTCCAAAAACAGTTTTAAATTGCTCAGAGGAGAATGCAGCAAATGATTCTGATCCCACTGCTGATGTTGGAAAAGCATTATTAGGGGCGTTAGTACAGTCCATTGGATTCGTTTATTCAATTATTAATTAATTTAGAATAATTAAAATATAACACTGATCTAAATTTTGAAATATAATGTGCGCTAACTTGTATAAACAATACTACCATTAATTATCCAAATATAATTAATATACACAAGGTAAATGCGCTGGGGAATGAGACCGAGAACGAATCCGGGGTCAGCAGGATATATTCGATGTCTTTACTTGATCAATGCTCAACGAGAACTACCCGTCTCAGTACCCTAAGTACTTCTTCTCTCAAAAAATATTTCGACAGCCCTCATTGTCTGTCGATATCTTTAACTGTATACTTTTTACTTCTATCCTGTGACCTCGGCTACGTTTGGTGACCATTGTCACTCCAGACTCAAGCCCATTGCCATAACCATAAAAATTATAATCGGCTTAAGTTATAAATAATTATTAAATATTCTATGCTTTACAATTTTGCTTAAAACTAACAGATAAACTAAAATATTGGGAATTTCCTTATCTCTAGGAAAACCTAGCTCGATATTATCTCGGACATATATATATATATATATATATATATATATATATATATATATATATATATATATATATATATATATATATACATGCGTAGTGGAGGGTTTAACGACACAATTTTTTTTAAATTTAATTAGATGCGCCACTTATGCATTAGTGTATGTCCAGCGGTATTTTTGATTTTAATATTGTTTTTGTAAATTTTATTTCATTTTTGCCGAAGAAGGCATATACGATGACGTTTCTATTACGGCAGTTTTGACGACATATCTGTTATGGCAGATTTCACGACTTCTGCAAATTTGACGACATTTCACACGTGGATGTTTTCACGACATTCGTAACAAATTTCAGAACAAAGTTAAACGTTATTCTCAAAATAGAAGAAAATAAGCGTATTGTTCGTAATTCTTTTTTCGAAAATACCGATCTTATCAGATCTCAACTATTATAGGTCTTAGCAAGCTTTTTTCTTTTTTTCCTGTCTAAGGTTTTTCTGCTAATGGAAAATATTAAAAAATGTTTTACTTCATCCTTAATACAGCGAAAACTGAAATTTTATAAAAAAAAACTCAGGTGTATAGATTTTCTAACTTTCTAGATAGCAATTAAAAATATAGATTCTGTAATCGTATATATTTTCTTCGTGTATAAGATATTTCGGGGCCTGTCCTTATAGTATTACTTTTATGATAAATATTTTTACAATTATGACTAGCTTGGATGTAAGTGTTTGAGAATATTCAACTTGACGATGGAGAAATAAAAATAACTGTAGTTTGAAAAAGCTAAAAAACATGCTTTTAAAGCACATCGAACTAAAAAGTTGAAAATAATCTTTAAAATAAGCTTAAAACAATAATGAATGAAAAATAATAGTAATAATATTAAAAAAAACCGTCGGGCGCTTGATGTACGTGACATATGGAATAAAGAATGGAACTTCATTCGAAAATGACATTCATAAATAAACGACTGCAACGTTTATATATTCTATTACTATACAGAATTTCTTTAAAGGTCGTTGACCATATCTGTAATATTTGAAAAATCACAAAAGATCGAAAAAAATATTAGTTTTTATAAACAAATTCGCGTTACAATAGATTAGTAGTAATTAAAAAATTTTTCAAGTAACTCATTTGAGAGATCGTTTAATCCTTTATAAAATATGTTAGACTTTAATTCTTACAACATTCAATTAATTATAAATAATGTAAGAGTTAGTTATTTTTCTTCAATAAACAGCATTAAATAACACAAATAATGTAAATAATAAATAATAAGCTGTAATGCTCAATCATCTCATAGGATTAGTTTATAAGAATAATGAAATGTTGAATCACCTATCGATCGTCCAGCGTAGGGCGTCAGGTATCGGTTTGGCAAGCACGCGGCTCGCGTTCGATTCTGAGTTAGAGTTAATAGTATTTTTACTTTATATCATCTGAGTTGTGAAAATTAGGTCTACGTTAGATGCAAAATCTAGTTAGCGCTTCATAAAAATAAAATGAGAATAAATATTAAATCAAATTTTTCTTTTTTATTATTTCAATTCAAATAAAATTCAAGGAAAGTAAGGTAAAAGCCCCAATTATTGACGCTATAAGAGACAAAGTTATGATTTCATTTTTTTTAAGCAATCAAATATAAATATCGATGAATTTTGTTCGTGGTAATGTCTTCAGTGATGTTTTAACTAATCAATTTCTTTTTTTAAAATGATAATCAGTGATATTTACTAATTTATTTTAAATAATTAAATATATTATCTGGATACACCAATTATTGACGGGTTACAAAACTGATTGATCTAATTATTGACGTACCGTAACCCCAATTATTGACGCCCCTACTGCACATGCGTCGAATCATTTGGTTATATTGTTATTTATCAAAAACTTGATATAAAGTAATCAATATTATTAAAGTTAATTAATAATAATTTCTATGAATGAATAATTATTATGAAAAATATAACAATTTATTTAACACTAAAACACGCCGAGTTATTTGACAGTTAAAAGCCTTGAATATAATCGCGTATATAACGTATTTTATACTTAAAAAAAAAGGCGTCATATATTGTTAATTAAAAAAAAAATAGATCATATAATTACATGAAAAAATTAATTTAAACTCGGCAGTTAAAAAAAAATACTTTTCTAACCAAAGTTGTTAAGAAAATAGACGCTCGTAAGCTGATTTGATGAACTGGTGCTAACTTTATTTTTTTTTAATAATTAATATTTTATGTTTCGAACTGAATGTGATTTTTTTCAATTTTTTAATTAACTAGAATTTAATAAAAATTTATTTGACCGTTATTCTTATTACAGATAATTTAATATATTTAAAAATAATTTAGGGTGTCAATATTTAGACCCCCGTCAATAATTGGGGCTTCTACCTTATTGTAATTTTACAAACTTAGCTAATCTAGAAGTATTCGTAAAATTACAAAACCGTTTTGTAAAATTAGTAACCTTACAGAGCTATATATGTTTTGTAATATTGCTAGACCCGATTGTAATTTTTAATGAATGCTTTGCCTATTAGCTTCCTATACATTTCTTGTAAAATTACAATAGAAATTTTTAACAGTTTAGAATGTTTATTTCTGTATCTCTAACGGTTGAAAAGTTATATTAGTTTTTTAGTAGACAAATGAAGTAGCCAATGTAACTTTTGTAGCACGTGCTTTTTAAAAGTACAGTAAGAAATTGAAAAAATTTTTGGACTTTCTGCTAAGAAAATTGAAAATTTTCAAAAATCACAAAGTTATTGGTTCGACTCAGTTTTGCAAAAATCGAATTCTCATCAGATCTCGACGTTCTGAGGTCCTAGGAAGCTTCCCTGACCTACTCTCGCAAGAGTGTCACTGTGTGTGTGTGTGTGTGTGTGTATGTGTGTGGGCATGGGAGTGTATGTGTGTGCGTGTGTATGTGTGTGTGCGTGTGTGTGTTTGAGGTCCGTCGTCAAAGTATCTTATTTTTTTAAATATTACCAGCAAGATGATTTGAAATGTCTATTAATTGTCTTAACTTAATTGTTAGTAGATGTTGCAATGGTATAATTCTATAATGGTATCAATTTTGGCATCTTACCTAGTAAATCAAACTTTTTTTACATTCAGTGAATAATACGTTAAGTTCCTCTCGCAACGTATCTTCTTCCTCACACTACTGCCAACAACACAATGTATACTATCTATACAGTATCATAACGTAATTGATAGTAGATGGAGCAATAGTCAAATTCTCGAATATATTTAATTATGACACCTCCCTTAGTTAACCAAATTTTTTTCACATTCAGTGAATGATACTTTGAGGTTCGTCCTCAAACTATCTTTTTTCTCATTTCACTGATGATTACATATTGTATACTATCCATAAAATATCTAAACCTAATTCTTAGTAGATAGCGTAATAGTAACATTCTCTAATGTAATCAATTTTGGTATCTCCATTAATTAATTGAACTTTTTTTACATTCAGTCGATGATACTTTGAGGTCGGTCCTCAAAGTTTCTCCTTCCCTATACTACTGCTAACGATATAATTTATACTGTCTATGAAATTTCTTAACTTAATTGTTAGTAGACGTCGCAATACTATAATTCTCCAATGGTATCAATTTTGGCATCTCACCTAGTAAATCAAACTTTTTAACTCTCCGCTAAGAAAATCGAAGATTTTCAAAAATCGGGAAGTTATTGTTTTGACCCCATTTTGCAAAAGTCGAGTTGTCATCGGATCTCGAAGTTTTAAGGTCATAGCAATCTTCCCTGAATATTTTCATGATGATGTTCATA